>NC_134363.1:166415985-166528485 GCF_048569485.1 Anomaloglossus baeobatrachus | reverse complement strand
CAAAGCGGAGAGAGGAGCAGTCAAGGCAGAGAAGTGAGGGATAAACTGGCGGTAGTAGTTGGCGAATCCCAGGAAGCGTTGGATTGCCTTCAGTCCAGAAGGAGGAGGCCAGTTGAGAATGGCGGAGACCTTCTTGGGATCCATCTGCAGTCCAGTATCAGAGATGATGTACCCCAGAAAGGGGAGAGAAGACTGCTCAAAGACACACTTCTCATACTTTGCGTACAGACGATTCTCTCTCAGTCTTTGTAGAACCAGCTGTACGTTTTCTCTGTGGGTTTGGAGGTCGGGAGAGAAGACAAGGATGTCATCTAGATACACTACCACACAGATGTAGAGAAGGTCCCGGAACACGTCGTTCACCAGTTCTTGAAAGACGGCAGGAGCGTTACACAGGCCGAAGGGCATCACGCAGTATTCATAATGTCCATCGCGCGTATTGAACGCGGTTTTCCATTCGTCACCAGAGCGGATGCGTACCAGATTGTAAGCACCCCGAAGATCCAGCTTGGTGAACACACAAGCTCCTCTAAGCCGGTCAAACAATTCGGGAATGAGCGGCAGAGGGTACTTGTTTTTTACGGTGATTTGATTCAAACCCCGGTAGTCTATGCATGGGCGTAAGTCGCCCTCTTTCTTCTTGACAAAGAAGAAACCTGCTCCAGCAGGAGAGGAGGATCTCCGAATGAACCCCCTTGCCAGGCTCTCTGAGATGTAAGCAGACATGGCCCTTGTTTCGGCTGGAGATAAAGGATATATCCGTCCTCGTGGTGGTGTTGTTCCTGGGAGCAGGTCGATGGCACAATCGTATGGACGATGTGGCGGCAGTACCTCGGATTCCTTTTTATCAAAGACATCTGCAAAGGACCAATAGGCCGAGGGCAGCCCCGGTAGGTTCTCTGGAACCGGAGGTCGTCGGATGGGTTGTATGGACTTTAGGCACCTCTCATGACACGAAGAGCCCCATCGGGTGATTTCGCCAGTGCCCCAGGTAACTGATGGTTCGTGTGTCCGCAACCATGGAAGTCCCAGCAGGATCTGGTGGGACATGTGTGGGAGGACGTAGAAAGCGATGTTCTCGGTGTGAAGGGCACCGATACGCAGTTCGACCGGCCTGGTGATCCAGGAGATGGTGTCAGAGAGGGGTCTCCCATCCACCGAGGCAATCACTAGGGGCTTGTCGAGTGGAATAACAGGCACCCGGTACTTGTCCACCGTGGCCTGCTGGATGAAATTGCCTGCTGCCCCGGAATCGAGGTAGGCATCAGCCGTGAACCGCGTCTCTCCCGTTGTCACTTGCACTGTCCATGTAACCGGGTCAGAGAGAGTCCCAGCACCTAGGGTGGCCTCTCCTACCAACCCTAGGCTTTGGAGTTTCCCGGCCTCTCTGGACAGGAGCGTAGCAGGTGTGTGCCCTCACCGCAGTAAAAGCAGAGACCCTTGGCGAGCCGCTCTGCTCGGCGTTGTTCAGACTGACGCACTCGGTCGATCTGCATGGGCTCGTGGACGGGAGCCCCAGCTGTCGATGACTGAAGTACGGAGGGTTTCTGTGGAGGAGAGGAATGCCGTACCGGACGTCTCTCACGGGACACTTCCTTGGATCGCTCCTGAAAGCGAATGTCCACTCGAGTCGCTAGGGCAATCAGGGCATCCAGGGTGGTCGGTACGTCACGACCCGCCAGCTCGTCTTTAATTCGCCCTGAGAGTCCTTCCCAGAAGGCGGCGGTTAGGGCCTCGTTGTTCCACCCGAGTTCTGAGGCCAGGGTGCGAAACCGGATCGCGTATTGACCCACCGTCAGAGTCCCCTGACGTAACCGGAGAAGAGACGAAGCAGACGCGGAGGCGCGTCCGGGCTCATCAAAGGTACCACGGAATGCCTGCAGGAAGTCCTGGATGTTCGTGGTCACAGGATCCCCCTTCTCCCACAAGGGGTTCATCCACGCCAGTGCCTCACCCTCTAGATGGGACATGATGAAGGCGACCTTGGCTTGGTCAGAGGCAAACAAATGCGGCAGCTGCGTGAAATGGAGGGAGCATTGGTTTAAGAATCCCCTGCAGGTCTTGGGGTCTCCGGCGTACCGGGGTGGTGAAGCCAACCGAAGTCTGGTGGTATCTGAAGAAGTCGCCACAGGAGCTGGATCCGTGGATTGACTAGTGGAAGCCCGGGCTGTTGAAGACGTAACGGCCGCTTGTAGCGTGTTCAGGCGGGCATCCACAGAAGACATGAACTGCAGCATGCGGGTCTGAGTCTCACGCTGGCGTTGGAGTTCCTCCTGTACGGCTGCTAGTGCTGCAGCGGGATCCATGGCCTGATCTTACTGTCACGGCCAGGTGGACGGGCAGACCCAGGAGGTGGATCCACTGGGCCGAACTCCTAGATGGTAGTAAAGAGTCCGGTAGCTGGAACACTATAAACAGCAGAACAGTCCGTGCACACGAGTATAGCGGAGAAGTCCCTGGGACCACGGAGTCACGGGTGGTAGTCCGGGTGACGCAGCTCAGGTTCGGAAGCCGAGATGATGTCAGGCGGGGTCCGGAACCTTTGGAGCGAGATGACGAGTCACCGCAGGGATCCGGGATGGTGCGGACTGTCAGGATGGCAGATGGACAGCGTTCGGGGTTCAGGATACGGCAGGACTGGATGGCGAGGCAGGCACGGCTCTACAAGAGAGATAGGTGAGTATATGCACAGAGACACCAGGAGACCTGACTCCTAGCTTAGGAAACACGAAGATCAGGCCCCGCCCCCTTGGACAATAAACCCCTTTATACCCTGTACCTGATTAGCCTCATTTCCTGTTAATGGACGCTGGCCCTTTAAGAAAGGGTCAGTGACCGCGCGCGCGCCCTAATGCGCATGCGCGCGGCCCGGGTGCCAGAAGCCAGGGAAGGAAGCTGAGAGGAGGACGCAGGGGAGCCGGCCAGGGCCTGGGAAGCCGTCGGGCGCCGGGATCGGAGACCAGGGGGCCTGGGAAGGACGGGCACCGGAGGCTGGAGAGCGGGGAGCGTGGCAGGTGAGCCGGGGAGCGGGGCTGAGGACCCGGGGAGCGAAACAGAGGACCCGGGAAGGGGAGCCAAGGACCCGGGGAGCGTGACACGTATAATGCCCCTGCTCTGTGATAGTCTCAGGGTTCTGTTTAAAGCACAGATAGCATCATGAAGACCAAGGAACACAACAGACAGGTCCATGATACTGTTGTGGAGATATTTAAAGCTGGATTTGGTTACAAAAAGATTTCCAAAACTTTAAACATCCCAAGAAGCACTGTGCAAGTGATCATATTGAAATGGAAGGAGAATCATACCACTGCAAATCTACCAAGACCCGGCCGTCAATCCAAACTATCATCTCACACAAGGAGAAGACTGATCAGAGATGCAGCCAAAAGGCCCATGATCACTCTGGATGATCTGCAGAGATCTACAGCTGAGGGGGGAGAGTCTGTCCATAGGACAACAATCAGTCGCACACTGCACAAATCTGGCCTTCATGGAAGAGTGGCAAGAAGAAGACATTTCTCAAAGATATCCATAAAAAGTGTCATGTAAAGTCTGCCACAAGCCACCTGGAAGACACCAAACATGTGGAAGAAGGTGCTCTGCTCAGATGAAACTAAAATCAAACTTTTTGGACACAATGCCAAACGATGTTTTTTTGCCAATTGCCAAACTTTTGAAGCGTGATCACCAAACAATCAAGCGTTTCATGGCAAATAGCCAACAGGGTCGCAAGAAGCGTGTTGGGCAAAAAAGGCGCAAAATAACTGCCCATGAATTGAGGAAAATCAAGCGTGAAGCTGCCAAGATGCCATTTGCCACCTGTTTGGCCATATTTCAGAGCTGCAACATTACTGGAGTATCAAAAAGCACAAGGTGTGCCATACTCAGGGACATGGCCAAGGTAAGGAAGGCTGAAAACCCACCACCTTGGAACAAGAAACAGAAGATAAAACCTCAAGACTGGGCCAAGAAATATCTTAAGACTGATTTTTCAAAGGTTTTATGGACTGATGAAATGAGGCTGGATCAATAAAGGGCAGAAAGCTCCACTCCGGCTCAGATGCCAGCAAGGTGGAGGTGGTGGACTGGTATGGGCTGGTATCATCAAAGATCAACTTGTGGGACCTTTTCAGGTTGAGGATGGAGTGAAGCTCAACTCCCAGACCTACTGCCAGTTTCTGGAAGACAACTTCTGTAATATGTCGCACCGCCTTGTGAGAAGCCAGGCCTACTACCTCAGAGGATGTTCAGGTCACGGTGTCTCCGATGGCTCCAGCAAATCCCTAGGTTAGGTGGCAAATTATGAAGAGAATATGACACAGAGATAGAAGATTATGAGTTGTGCTGATATCTGCCAGGTATAAGGCCGCTGAAGGAAGACAGACACCGACGATTCTGTGAAAACGTGAATGAGGAACTTTACTGAAATCTTGTAACCAATCTTTAGTCAAACAAAGTTGCTTTTTCCCTTTCCAATACACAGTCATTTCATAGCAATAAAGAGATCTCTTACACAGTGGACTAGTTCAAGCGTATTTCCTATCCCGGTCTTGGGAGGATCGATGTCGCTATCAATTGGACTAACAGTGTTTTTCAGTACTCTGTTGCAGAAGCGGGTGCTCCGAATAGGGTGATAATTATATTCCCCACATATCTCAATGGAGATCTCTTTTTTTTCTCAACCACATCTCACCACTTTTTCTTTCAACTGCCTCCTCAAGCTCCGCCCCCAACAGCCACTTCCTTGCTTTCAGATCAATTGCAATACAAATTGCAATACCAAACCAAGGCAGTAGAGGGCAGCGCAACATTAAATAATTTACCTCCTCCCAAATTGGGGAATAGGTGTCACAAATGTAATCACATAGATAATACAGCACACACTTTAGTAGTGGCTTTTCTGGTGACTACACTTTTTCAAGCAGTGGTACAGGAAGAAGTCGGTATCGTTCAAGAACAACATGATTTTCATGCAGGACAATGCTCCATCACATGCATCCAACTACTCCACAGCATGGCTGGCCAGTAAAGGTCTAAAAGATGAAAAAATAATGACATGGCCCCCTTGTTCACCTGATCTGGACCCCATAGAGAACCTGTGGTCCCTCATAAAATGTGAGCTCTACAGGGAGGGAAAAAGTCCACCTCTGGGAGCAGTGTCTGGAGGCTGTGGTGGCTGCTGCACGCAATGTGGATTGTAAACAGATCAAGTAATGACAGAATCTATGGATGGTCGGCTGCTGAGTGTCATCAGAAAGAAAGGTGGCTATATTGGTCACTAATTTTTTTGGGTTTTGTTTTTGCATGTCAGAAATGTTTATTTGTAAATTTTGTGCAGTTATATTGGTTTACCTGGTAAAAATACATAAGTGAGATGGGAATATATTTGTTTTTTTTATTAAGTTTCCTAATAATTCTGCACAGTAATAGTTACCTGCACAAACAGATATCCTGCTAAGATAGCCAAATCTAAAGAACCCCACTCCAACTTCCAAAAATATTAAGCTTTGATATGTAGGAGTCTTTTGGGTTGATTGAGAACATAGTTGTTGATCAATAATAAAAATATAATAAAAAAAATCCTGGACACATCTTCTCATTCAAAGAGTTTTTTTATTTTCAGGGCTCTGAAAATTGTATATTCACATTGAAGGCATCAAAACTATGAATTATCACATGTGAAATGAAATAATTAAAAAAAGTGTGAAACAACTGAAAATATGTCTTATATTCTAGGTTCTTCAAAGTAGCCACCTTTTCCTTTGATTACTGCTTTGCACTCTCTTGGCATTCTCTTGATGAGCTTCAAGAGGTAGTCACCGGAAATGGTTTTCCAACAGTCTTGAAGGAGTTCCCAGAGATGCTTAGCACTTGTTGGCCCTTTTGCCTTCACTCTGCGGTCCAGCTCACCCCAAACCATCTTGATTGGGTTCAGGTCTGGTGACTGTGGAGACCAGGTCATCTGGCGTAGCACCCCATCACTCTCCTTAGTCAAATAGCCTTTACACAGCCTGGAGGTGTGTTTGGGGTCATTGTCCTATTGAAAAATAAATGATGGTCCAACTAAACGCAAACCGGATGGAATAGCACGCCGCTGCAAGATGCTGTGGTAGCCATGCTGGTTCAGTATGTCTTCAATTTTCAATAAATCCCCAACAGTGTCACCAGCAAAGCCCCCCCACACCATCACACCTCCTCCTCCATGCTTCACGGTGGGAACCAGCCATGTAGAGTCCATCCGGTCACCTTTTCTACAAAGACACGGTGGTTGGATCCAAAGATCTCAAATTTGGACTCATCAGAGCAAAGCACAGATTTCCACTGGTCTAATGTCCATTCCTTGTGTTCTTTAGCCCAAACAAGTCTCTTCTGCTTGTTGCCTGTCCTTAGCAGTGGTTTCCTAGCAGCTTTTTTACCATGAAGGTCTGCTGCACAAAGTCTCCTTTTAACAGTTGTTCTAGAGATGAGAAGGTGTGTCCAAACTTTTGTTCTGTACTGTATATATAACACACACACACACATTATATATATGTATAAAAATTTCTCAAACCCTTAAAAAAAAATCTATATCTGTCATTTACGTCAACATAATAAGCTTCCATTCATGAATAAAAAAAAATACAGCCTCAATAAAGTCCAGTTAGTTAGTATCTTATAAATGCATGAAACATGTTCAGTTCTCCATTCTTGTGATGAATTCTTCACAAGCCACTGCCTAGTGAATGCAACTGGAAAAGGCACGGGCGAAGGTCATAAATATGTGTAGGTTATTTTCTACTACTGTCACATAGAAAATTAATGGAAAACCCTCGCCAGTCTTGTCAGGCATGTTCTACTGCCACAAGAAAGATCTGTCCTATGTACTCGGCAAGTCAGAGATTGAAAAGAATAGGAGATGGCGTGAATAAAATATTATAAACTTGTACTTTTTCCATCTAATTTAATCCTACACGCGATATTAAAACAAGGTCATAGAAACACACATTCCACTGCTTTGTATGGGATGACTGGCGTACAAAAGACTTATCTGAACAGAGCTTGGAGATATCCATATGCTTCTTCAAGAAATTTCCGCAACATGTGAAGTCTACCCAACCCGTCCACTGAA
Source organism: Anomaloglossus baeobatrachus (assembly GCF_048569485.1). NCBI lineage: Eukaryota > Metazoa > Chordata > Amphibia > Anura > Aromobatidae > Anomaloglossus > Anomaloglossus baeobatrachus. Next base: position 166,521,377 of record NC_134363.1, on the reverse strand, counting down.
TTAGACTTTCTCATGAAAGAGTCTTTGCCTTTCATCATAGACCTTGATATGAAAAAAAAAAATCTACATACACACTTCATCATGGAAGTCGGGCATTTAAGTAGAAGCAGCAATGGTGGTTTCCTCATCTCAAGAAATGTATTGAAGCAAAAGCCAGTAAGAGTGATGGGTATACCACCAAAATTTCACTGTCTCAATAACTTATGTGGCCTTGAGCATCAATTACAGCTGACAGTGACGTCTCCTACTGGTCACAAGTAGAGTCATCTGCAGAGGCATGGCGTTCCTCTGGAAGGGTGGTCCTCAGGTCACTGAGGTTCTGGGGTATAGAGTTATGGCCTATACACTGTTTTCTATGGGATTCAGGTCTGGAAAAAGTGCAGCAGCTCCATTTGTGGTCCCCCAGTCTCCAGCAGCCATTTCCTAATGATGAGACCTCAATGAGCTGGAGCATAGTCGGTCATGAAGATGAAATTAGGCCGGTGTTCATGCAGAACCACAATGACTGGATTAATGGTGTTATTCCAGTAGTCGGGGCTGTCAATGTACCATTCCCAGTATAGGGCAGTTATGTACAGAAGAGACACAACAGCGCACACTGTAACACCACCACCAACATGAACTAGTCTTGTGACAACAGTGGCTGATGCACCATTCTCTCCTTGACATCTCCAACATTGTTGGTGGCCATTATTTCTGCTCAGCAAGAATCGAATTATCAGTGACCAGAAATGAGGCCACTGGTTCCTCATCCAGCATAGATGATCCCTGTGCCTGGTGGTGGGGTCATATACACTTTCAGATTGTCTAGCATGCAGTCCACGCTGATGTAAACAGTTTAAAATGGTCTGATGAGACACTTGGGGGCCTCTAAATCCCTTAAATGTGCCTGGAGTTGTTTGGCATTTATCATCCAGCTCCACAGGGCATTGTTCACAATGTAGTGGTCATCAATATTAGATGTGGGCAAAGGACATCCACTTCTATGCCTTTCTGTGACTCTTCCAGTCTCACTGTATCTCTGTACAACCTGCTGGTGATACTCTCTGACCCTCTAAGCTCAGTGACCACTTCCATCCAAGAACATCCTGCTTGAAGCCTCGCAATGGTGCAGTACTGCTGATCAATTGTTAGGTGTTGTCTTGGTTTTATAATGTCAAAATGTGAACAGCGTGATGAGGAGGACTGTTTAATCTCTTAATGACATTGCGTACTGGGTACGTCATGGCTCATGTCGGGGAAATCACCACCGGCTGCTGCGGTGAACCAGCAGCGAATCCCGCACATGTCAGCTGATTTGTGCGCCTTGCAGGTACGGGTTGATCCACAATCCAGCCGCGCCTGTTAATCCCTTAGAATCCACTGTCAAAATGTGACGGCGCGATGTAAATGTGCACTCACTTGCCGCCATCGGAGGTCACGTGATGTGATCACATGGAGCCAATGGTTGTCATGGTAGCACATGGGATGACTCCTGTAGCTATTATGACTCACTTACTCTTACAACCGGAAGAGCACGATCTGTAATAGAACAGCATTTCAGCAGATCAGAGCTGTGCAGCTGTAATCTACAAGACTGAACTACTGATCCTTATAGCCCCCTAAGGGGACTAGTAAAATTAAAAAAAAAATGTTTAATAAATTTTAAAAAATAAAAAACCCCTAAAAAGTTCAAATCACCCCTTATTTGCCCCATTGAAAATTAAAGGTTTAAAAAAAATATACACATATTTGGTATAGCCTCATTGAGAAATGCCATTAAAATGATCGGTAAACGACGAGGCGGCAAAAAAAATCCAAACCCCAAAACTGTGTTTTTTTTGGTTGCCTCAAATTTTGTGCAAAATGCAATAATAGGTGATCAAAACGTAGCATCTGTGCAAAAATTGTACCGGTAAATACATCAGCTTGAGACGAAAAAAAATAAGCCATCATTGAGCCATAGATCCCGAAAAATAAGAACGCTACAAGTTTCGGAAAATGGCACAAAAAGTGCGTCACTTTTTTGGACAAACGTGTTTGTTGTTTTTTTAACCCCTTAGATAAACGTAAACCTATACATGTTTGGTGTCTACAAACTCATAATGACCTGAGATATCACACCGACATTTCGGTTTTACTATATAGTGAACACAGTGAATAAAATATCCCTAAAACAATTTTTGTTTGCAATTTTTCCGCACTTGGAATTTTTTTGCCATTTTCCAGTATGTTACATGGTAAAACTCATGGCTTCATTTAAAAGTACAGCTCATCCTGCAAAAAACAAGCCCTAAAATGGCAAGATTGACGGAGAAGTAAATAAAAAAAAAAAATAAAAAATATGGAAAATAATAGCTACACCAATTAACAACAGCAAAGCCAATTTAAAAAAATCAATAACTTTATTAATAAACATTAAAAATTAATGACCACATAAAACCCGAATGGACCACCCCAGATGACGGATGGTTTTTCTATGGGGAGTCAGCAACCGAAAACACAGTTTAAACAATAATAGTAGTTAAATGGTTCCATCCAATGTAATTTAGCTATATAAGGCAGAGGGAATCATTGCCTGTAATAAAGTTGTAGATAGTATATATCAAATCTCCCTATATATGGAAAAAAGAAAAAAATTAATAGTCATTCAATATTACAAACAATATTACCAACAGGCAGCCAATCCAATGCCAAAAGCGGTGCGGCGCCCCTCACACTGACGCGCGTTTCGCAATAAGCGTGCTTCGTCCAGCTCGTAACCATTTAACTACTATTATTAATTGTTAAAACTGTGCTTTCGGGTGCTGGCTCCCCATATCAATACCATCAGTCATCTGAGGTGGTCCATTCGGGTTTTATGTGGTCATTAATAAAGAATTATTGATTTTTTTTTAAATTGGCTTTGCTGTTAATTGGTGTAGGAAAAATAAAAAAAAAGTTACGGCTCTCGGAAAAAGGGGAGCAAAAAAAACCAAAAAAAACAAACCCCCAAAAACAAAAAATAAAAAAACGGAAACTCACCAGGGGGTGAAGGGGTGAATATCAATTCTATTTGAACCCCAAAATGTATTGGACGATTCATGGATCAAACTCTTGTTGTGAATTTTGCCATTAGGCTCCTTATTAGAAAACAATAAGTTGTGCAAAAAGCACTGAAATATTGAGCATTTGGACCGGTACATCCAAAAATTTAGAGAAGGTCATAATAAGGTCACCTGAAAAGGTCACAGGGCATTTTAGGATTATTCCGAAATTTCACAAAAACCCAAATATCCCTAACTTTGAGTAGTGTATACAGTTAGGTCCAGAAATATTTGGACAGTGACACAAGTTTTGTTATTTTAGCTGTTTACAAAAACATGTTCAGAAATACAATTATATATATAATATGGGCTGAAAGTGCACACTCCCAGCTGCAATATGAGAGTTTTCACATCCAAATCGGAGAAAGGGTTTAGGAATCATAGCTCTGTAATGCATAGCCTCCTCTTTTTCAAGGGACCAAAAGTAATTGGACAAGGGACTCTAAGGGCTGCAATTAACTCTGAAGGCCTCTCCCTCGTTAACCTGTAATCAATGAAGTAGTTAAAAGGTCTGGGGTTGATTACAGGTGTGTGGTTTTGCATTTGGAAGCTGTTGCTGTGACCAGACAACATGAGGTCTAAGGAACTCCCAATTGAGGTGAAGCAGAACATCCTGAGGCTGAAAAAAAAGAAAAAATCCATCAGAGAGATAGCAGACATGCTTGGAGTAGCAAAATCAACAGTCGGGTACATTCTGAGAAAAAAGGAATTGACTGGTGAGCTTGGGAACTCAAAAAGGCCTGGGCGTCCACGGATGACAACAGTGGTGGATGATCGCCGCATACTTTCTTTGGTGAAGAAGAACCCGTTCACAACATCAACGGAAGTCCAGAACACTCTCAGTGAAGTAGGTGTATCTGTCTCTAAGTCAACAGTAAAGAGAAGACTCCATGAAAGTAAATACAAAGGGTTCACATCTAGATGCAAACCATTCATCAATTCCAAAAATAGACAGGCCAGAGTTAAATTTGCTGAAAAACACCTCAAGAAGCCAGCTCAGTTCTCGAAAAGTATTCTATGGACAGATGAGACAAAGATAAACCTGTACCAGAATGATTGGAAGAAAAAAGTTTGGAGAAGAAAGGGAACGGCACATGATCCAAGGCACACCGCATCCTCTGTAAAACATGGTGGAGGCAACGTGATGGCATGGGCATGCATGGCTTTCAATGGCACTGGGTCACTTGTGTTTATTGATGACATAACAGCAGACAAGAGTAGCCGGATGAATTCTGAAGTGTACCGGGATATACTTTCAGCCCAGATTCAGCCAAATGCCACAAAGTTGATCGGACAGCGCTTCATAGTACAGATGGACAATGACCCCAAGCATACAGCCAAAGCTACCCAGGAGTTCATGAGAGCAAAAAAGTGGAACATTCTGCAATGGCCAAGTCAATCACCAGATCTTAACCCAATTGAGCATGCATTTCACTTGCTCAAATCCAGACTTAAGACGGAAAGACCCACAAACAAGCAAGACCTGAAGGCTGCGGCTGTAATGGCCTGGCAAAGCATTAAGAAGGAGGAAACCCAGCGTTTGGTGATGTCCATGGGTTCCAGACTTAAGGCAGTGATTGCCTCGAAAGGATTCACAACAAAATATTGAAAATAAAAATATTTTGTTTGGGTTTGGTTTATTTGTCCAATTACTTTTGACCTCCTAAAATGTGGAGTGTTTGTAAAGAAATGTGACAATTCCTACAATTTCTATCAGATATTTTTGTTCAAACCTTCAAATTAAACGTTACAATCTGCACTTGAATTCTGTTGTAGAGGTTTCATTTCAAATCCAATGTGGTGGCATGCAGAGCCCAACTCGCGAAAATTGTGTCACTGTCCAAAGATTTCTGGACCTAACTGTATGTCTAAGCTGAATAAATTGCATAGAAAGCTTCCTAGATGAACTTCCTGCATTCTGAAGAGTCTTCTTGAAGAGATCGGAGATGAAAATTGAATAATACATCAAATCCATTTAAAGAGTTCTTTGAAGCATAAAAGAAAGTCGGTGACAAGAATAAGCTAGGACTAATATTGAATATGCTCCATAAAAACATTACATTTCTAGGTTTTTCTAAAGAACTCGTCCCGCTTTTTAATCTGATAAGGAAATACCGTCTTCACAAGCTTAAATATCAAAACCGGGAAACCTAATGATATTAAAAAAAAATGATCTGTTATTAAAGAGGGATGATCAGACTTCCCATAATAGTTTTATCTAAAGTAACTGACTCAATTTTTACATTTTTGATGATTTAATAGGCTGCATCATGTTCCCATCGTAAAACTTCACACAATCGCTAAATGGTCACTTTTGGTAAAATCTAGATACTTTGAGATTAGAATTAGTTTAAAGGGTTATTTATTTCCAAAATATCTACCGTATTTTTCGGATTATAAGACGCACTTTTCCTCCTAAAAATTTGGGAGGAAAATGAGGGGGTGCATTTTAAAATCCGAATATAGCTTAGCGGGAGGGGGAGAATTGGCAGGGGGCTCTCTGTGCGGCTCTGTGTGGGCGGCGGGGTGCCTGTCTGTGCATGCGGGTGGCTGCCTCTCCGTGCCGGTGGCCGCCTGACTTTCTGCGCGGGTGGGTGGGTGGCTAGCTGGCTGCCACTCTGTGCGGGTGGCTGGCTAGCTGTACGGACTGCGGTGGCTGTGCTGGCAGCGGAAGCTATGTGGCGGGTGTCCTAGATGGCGTGTCCGCAGTCCAGGCTTCAAATGATGGCTCTCTGAGTCAGCGCGTGCGCAAATGGTGCTCCTGGCCCAACGTGTTTGTCCTCCTCCCTTATCTGTATTTGGACTTCCCGGCTGCTGACCTGTATCCTTGCTTGTGACTCCAGCATTCGTCTCTCCCTTTTGGTTTGTGCGCGACTCTTCGGCTCCTGACTCTTTGCTAGCTCCTGACCACAATCTGTCTCTCTCCGTGCTTCTGTCTTAGACCTCTTGCTGCTGACTCACATTACTGACTTCTCTGTTGACCCCTAGTGGTTGCTTGCTAAACTGCACTTTAAAGCTATATTACCTGGGGCTTCAATAACTTCACTAGTGCAGCGTGACACCAAGGCTTCAGATAATCCAAAGAGAAAAACTGCAGTAATGGGAAACTGTGCTTCTGAGGCTTCCAATTAAAACAATTTTTTGTATCATTAAAAAATATAAATTTTTATTTTTATTTTTTTGCTATCCAATCAGGTCATGCTACTACAGTATATTGATTTTTAATGATACAGTAAAATTAATGTTTTAAGTGGAAGTCACAGGATTAGTTTTTTTCCATCGCTGGAGTTTTTCTCTTTGGATTATCTTCATGTCTCTGCCCCACCCGGGCATCTCCATGATAAATTGGGATCTGATCCGTCCATCATAGGAGTTGGGGAGATGACCACATTTCTTGTTTTTGTCTAAAGGTTTTAGATAGAGCCAATGTGAAGCAATATTGGCTCAAAAGCTGTTCGCTTGTTTAGCCATGCAGTTTTCCCAGGTGGTAGAGCCCTTTCAACATTAACATAACCATTGACAACAACGACAGGCTCGGAGATCGCAACACCAGAGGTAGTTATATGCGAATGCCTGACTATAAGGAATTTTGCCTGGTCAGAGATGGCAAAGAGGCTGGTGCCTGTGTGGGAGTGAATGACACAAGCTTACTGTGAAAGTAGGGAAAATTGCCACACAACAAAGAGCTGTACATTGCTTTTAGAGAGAAGCAACAAAAAAAGGACTGAGGCAAGTACTGAGAGTTTGCACTGTACAGAGAATGACATAGGAATATTTCCAGCAAAAAGTAAGTGCAGCTGAAGAGATTGCCAGCAGGCTGAGCAAAGTGTCGCAACTGCCAATCCACTATTGTTTTATTACCAATTGTGTGCCTCTGTTCAAGTTGTTGCCCCTTGTAGAATTGTTTAAACCATCAAGAATGTAGTCAATTATTACACTCTAATCATCAAGCTTGTTCACACTGTATGAGTAAAGTTTTTGGACAATCATCAGTGTCCACCTACATTCTTTTACTGAATGGGGAACCACTCTGCTATCAAGGGTCATTGCATCCAATATTTAAAAAAGAAAGCACCATCACCCATACCCCCCTTTGCCGTTGGCTGTTGGGCTCAGATAAAACTGGCCATTTTTGTGTGCTAAGTATCTCCATTTTTACATGTTTTTCATAGCAGTAATGCAGGTCTATATTTCCATATTCATTGTTCCACATATCTTAGCACTACAGAGTGCAGCTGTCTCCTTTTTGTTACTATATTTCATGTGCAGTTTGCACCTGTTCACATTAGAAAAGGTAGGATGTGCCATCAGTCTTTTTCTTAGATTACATGTGTATACCAACCAGCCGAAACATAGAAATAGTTCCACCCATGTGTACGATATATCATAGGTGTCAAAATAACTACAAATACACAAAAATTACATAACTATAAAAATGCATAAATATACAAAAAAAATAAAAAAGGAATAAAACAACATTAAATAGACTGTCAGAACACATACAGGAGCAGTAAAGACAAATCCTGGGACGTAGGTAAATATGAAGCTACATGGAAGAAGGTATTTCAGACTAGGTATCTATAGGTAGGTGGGACCGATGCCGGAGCATCCCTGCGTGTGACTGTTTACAGAGATAGAATCCCGGCCATTAGTCATTCTCTCCAGGGTAAAAATGTTTAGGAAAATAGCTTTGCTGTGCTGACATGGATTAATGGTGCCAATTTGTGCTTGCATTCAACATGTAGTTGTCTTATTTATTGCTACTGCTCGGTGTAATCTGCTTCACAGATATGACGGCAGTGAAAGGGAGAAGACCAAAGACTGGAAAACAGAGAAACAATTAGAAATCAATTTGGTATCTCTGCACTGCCATCCCCATGAGCGGTGAATCAGTAAAGCAATGCTAGGTCTCCCAGAACAAGAAACGTATGTCATTCCAAAGTACATGTAAAAACTGCTGTCACACATCATGCCAAAGCTGCCTGTATCCAGAACCTGTCCATGACTTACTGTATAAGTGTGGCTGAGAAACATTTGCTAAAATTCTAAAATAATATATATTAGGGAAAAGCATAAAAGAACAATTCAGTAACACAATGACTGCAAGAACATCAAACCCAGGGATGGTTATATTTATTTTATTGTTATTTACATACTTTGCCTGTATATATTTATTGTGGCAATGCTACTCACTCCGCTGCTGATTGAGTTCCAGGAAAGGTTTCTATTTAAACAGTCCAGATGGTTTATTCACAGATACCATAAACTGCGCCAAAGTAAACCATATAGCAAGCCTTTCCAGCATAAAGATCCAAAACAGAAACATAAGAATATCGTTTCACAGAGGAGACAGACGGCTACTTTAAAGGTGTTTTACTGCACATTGAAAGAATAAGACTCATCTTTAACGTATGTATAAGTAAGGTAGCAGCCAGGGTTGCAAGAATCAGGCTCATCGTTATAGGTTAACCCTTGTACCGCCACCGTGTCAGCGGCCCAGCCGCTCGGATCCGGAACCGCGGTGGCTCGAGGGGTCTCCGGACCCGGGTGTTGGGGGGTTGCGTGTACACTCGAATTGAAAAGGGGGGGGGAGATATGTACAAGGGGGATTGGAAGTTTGTGATGCCACCCACGGTGCGTGGTAAGGTGGTGTACCACTGCTGTTGTTGGGAGCGCCCGGTGGCTGTAGTATGGCAGCAAGGCGTTTAACCCCTCCGTGGGTAGGGGTTTTGCCCTGGGGGCCCGGTGATGGTGGTAAAGGGGTGTTGTTAGGGAGGAAAGGGTTTCTGCATACTCAGTCCAAGATCAGTGACACCGACAGCTTGTAAACCAGAATTCTGAGCACCGCTGCAGCAAGGAGGGAGCATGCCTGGATCCGTGCCCTTGGTATTGCTTGTTAGCATGTGACCTTTTCCATGGCACTTTCTTCACTATTTGGACCCTGTAGTGTGGAACTAATCGGGTCCCGCTTACCCGTATGGCTAACGGATTGAGCTTGCTCTCAGGGTTCACGCTTGGGATTTTCTGGACTGTGTTTGGGAAAGTCCTATACCATTGGTGCACTAGTATTCAGATTTTGGAATGGGTGGAGGATGAATCTTTAAGACTTCACCCCTGTCAGGTAAATTACCAGGACGCTTGAAGCTACTTCCCGGCCCTTGGGTCGATGTACCCCGTCATGCCCTGGCCCCTGCCCGGAGATGGCTCAAGGCCGCCGGCTGCCCTCCTTGGCAGATCCGTGCCCCTTGAAACATTCCCCTGCAACCGGGGTTCCAGCTCCTACCAGGCCCAGACCAACATCTGCCACCTAGTATTCTACAAGGAGCCCTGCTCCTGACCTCCTCTCTCTTCTTCACAGCTCTCTCTTCTGACACTTCTCACTTCCCCTTTTCCAACCCTCCAAGTGTGTGGCCCTATTCCCTTCAGGCCCCCCAATGGTGTGTCTGGTGGGTGTGGTGCAAAGTGTTCCTAGGGTTTTGACTGGTTCTGATCTTAGCAACACCAAAGAAGTGATCCATAACCAAGGAGGATGCGGATACTGTGCAGAAGGGCAGATTGCACAATACCCTGAGATGACCTGATAGGCCAGGGCGTCACACCCTCAACTTGTGATGTGGAATTTTTGTCACGCAACTGGTGATGTGGGGTTTCCTATACTCCAGTGTTTAGAAATCTCAATTTTTTACAGAAATGCAAAGATCACGTTTGTTTTAATCGTTTTCTTATTGGTGGTTGATTATTCATGAGTATACCAAATTTTTGACACCCACAAGTATCGGAAAATGTAATAAAATTGATGATTCATACCAGCATGTTCCAATGAATGCCAGCAGAAAAAAAATTCCCTGGGGTGTTTCAAAGCCCACCTCACCAGTTGAGGGTTAAATGGAACCTGTCAGGTCCCATATGCCTTGTAACCTGCAAGCAGGGTGATGTGTGGCCTAAAACCCCCTTTCCTACCCATCCCTGTATTGTAATATTGTGTAAAATTGATTTATAAAAAATGTTCTATAACTTACATGTTCCATATGTAAATGAGCAGAGGGACTAGTCGCCAGAGCGTCGCTTCACCCAGTCTAGTTTGCCCTTTTTCCGTGGTATCATGCCCCTGTGGGCGTGATATCATGTATTTACATGAGCAACGTCACAGTCAGCAACTGAAAATCCTACGCGTGCGCACTTCTCATTCACGCAGCCTTCTTAGCCGGGTGTATGCTGGTCGGCTTCACAAGTGCACTGCGCATAATCTCAAGGCTCCTGCACTTCCGACCATGCGCAGAGCACGTCTAAAGCTATCAAGTGTAGACCCGGCTAAGAAGGCTGCGTGAATCAGAAGTGCGCATGCGCGGGATTCCAGGAGCCGACGATAACATTGCTCATGTAAATCCGTAGTATTACGCCCACATGGGCGTGATACCACGGAAAGAGGGCAAACTAGATGGGGCGAAGCGATGCCCAGGGACTAGATCCTCTATTCATTTACTTAAGGAACATGTAAGTTATAAAATGTTTTTGTATAAATTCATTTTACACAATATTACAACACAGGGATGGGTAGGAAGGGGTTCCTAGGCCACACATCACCCTACTTGTAGATTATAAGTCATATGGGACCCTTTAAACTGGCTGGCGATGAGCGGGTAACCTATGTGGCATTTCAGCACTGTTATGCAAATACTAATTCATGGTAGGATACTGGGTGACCTCTTTATATAGCTTATGTGCCTAAAAAACTTTTTACCTGTCTCATGCCTCAACTGTGTACTTGTGGTGGAGGGCACCACACACAGGAGGACTCCATAACAGTCTCTGGCAACATCACATTCACTTCTCTTCACCAGACAATAAAATTCAGGCTCAGGTCTTTCTTAAACACTTCCAACTTTATTTCTGGGAACTTGTTACAACTTCGGTCCGCTTCTCGCCGATACCGGTATCCGTCTCAAGGGGATTCCTTCTTCTGTTCACTCAATACAGTTTTTCAGTAAAATCGATCCTCTGGCACTTGGGCACCGTCTACAGTCTAAGGTCGTTTCTTTCCCTCACTTCATTTTATGTCTGCACAGGGGTCCGCATCCATGCTGGGGTCTCCCCTTCATGCCAGGCCTTCCAGCATACCCCCACCAAAGGGGGGTGCACTGACCTTTTCAGTGAGGGATTCCTTCCATTCCCACCAGCAGGCACCGACGCCGAACTCCCGACTGTCAGAGTAAACCCCTCTCTGTGGGGGACGCGATTCCACAATCCATCCAGGATCCTGCATGTCGCAGCCGTGGGGGTGACCCATAGGGTCTGGATTCTTTACTTGGGGGCTCATTCCTCTACATATATCTCTGTGGACTCTCCTCGTGTCTGCTTCCTGTCTTTCTCTTTTATACATGCCGCTCTCCTCCTCTTCCTTAACTATTTGCCTGCCCACCCACATGCTAAAAGAAATGTGTTACACCACTGCAACCTGGTGGATTTTTAAACAATTCACATGCACGTTATATATTAAATTTTACACATTATACATAGATCATCTATGTTCCGGCTACTTCTGCAGTGGTGGGCCTAACTCTGACCCCCTACATACTGAATATTTTTTGGAATAAAAATTCTGAGGGGGCAATGTTTTGTTCTAAATGCTTATTCATGACAGTGCCCACAATCCAATATAATAGCAGTCAGTGATAAGTGACCTAGAGCTGCTGTCCCTAATCCAGATTTCAGAGTCTCACTGTATCCAATGGGATGTATACAGCCAGTGGCATAATTAGAGCCCTATGGGAACCAGGGAAACATTTTGGATCTGGATTCTGCCAACCAGCTGTGTTTTGTTCAGTTTTGGGGGCCCAGTTGCATTGATAAAAGTGCATAAGCCCCCCATAAAAATTACAATATATAAATCAGAGAAAAACACAGCAACACGATACATTTCCAAGTATTACTTCTGAATAATACAATAATGTAGTTACTGAACAACAAATATCACTTTACTGGTAGCAAAGCCCACTATGGCAAAGCAATGAAATTAGGAAATCCTGGATCAGATCTTTCTCTGATGATGGCCGGTACCTCGGGGGTGTGTCTGCATGTAAATGTGAAATGTGACCCTGGCCAGTGGTGTAAATACTGTTCTGTAAAGCAGATTTTTCACACAAAAAGCTGATAAACCATAGAGATAGCTTATGATATAATTTTACATCTCCAGTACAGGTCACCAGCTGGTAGAGTACGGTGTAGGATTTTCATATAATCCAGTCTTTTATTGCCGCATTGGAATTTCTTGCATGCCACGATTCAGCTGAGGAAAGTACAATTATATAAATCCTTTCACTTCCAGATGACTCAGTAAAAAACCTGGACCGTGATGATGCCATAAAAGAAGGATATTATCCAGTAAGTAAGGTTTTGAACTTGAAAGATGTTCACTCCATATAAAAATGAAAAGGTGGCGGTCATTTACGTGCGATTCCAAAATGTACATTCAGGGAATATTTCTCATCCATTCCTGTCGACTTTACAGAAAATAATCACATCTGTTTCTTATACATTTACCCTTCGTTAAAGGGAGCCTGTAACCACTTTTTTGGCCTATAAGCTGCGGCCACCACCACCGGGCTCTTATATACTGCATTCTAACATGCTGTATATAAGAGCCCAGGCCGGGGGTATAACAAACACTTTATAATACGTACCTAACGGAAGCACTGTGGGCCTTATGGGGGTCTCCGTTGTCCGGTGCCGGTGCCTCCTCTTTCGGCCATCTTCGTCCTCTTTGTGAAGCCTGTGTGCATGACGCGTCTATGTCATACACACTGGCCGGTCCTGTGCAAGTGCACTACAATACTTTGATCTGCCCTGCTCAGGACCTGAATGCCGGCGAGTGTGGATGACGTCAGACCCGTCATGCAAAGCGGCTAGAGAAGAAGAAGAACAAAGATGGCCAAAAAAGGCGGCATCAGTACCGGACAACGGAGACGCCCACTAAGCCTGCTTTACACGCTGCAATGTATCTTACAATGTGTCGGCGGGGTCATGTCGTAAGTGACGCACATCCGGCATCGTAAGGTACATTGCAGTGTGTGACAGGTACGTGCGATTGCGATTGAACGGTAAAACGTTCATCGTATACACATCGTACCTTTCTCTAGAATTACACGTCAGGTTGTTCATCGTACCCGGGGTAGCGCACATCGCAGTGTGTGACACCCCGAGAACGATGAACAGATCTTACCTGCGTCCTGCGGCTTCCGGCCCACAATGCAGAAGGAAGGAGGTGGGCAGGATGTTTACGTCCCGCTCAGCTCCGCCCCTCCGCTTCTATTGGCCGGCTGCCGCGTGACGTCGCTTTGACGCCGAACGTCCCTCCCACTCCAGGAAGTGGACGTTCGCCGCCCACATCGAGGTCGTATGGAAGGTAAGTACGTGTGACGGGGGTTAATCGTTTGTGCGGCACATTCAACAAATTGAACGTGCCACACATACGATGGGGGCGTTGCAAATCACATCCAAAATCGTATGCGAAATTGCAACGTGTAGAGCAGGCTTTAGACCCACAGCGCAACCATTAGGTAAGTATTAAAAAGTGTTTTTTATGTTATACCCCCGGTCTGGGCTCTTATATACAGCATTCTAACACGCTGTATATAAGAGCCCGGTGGTGGTGGCTGCAGCTTATAGGCCAAAAAAGTGGTGACAGGTTCCCTTTAAGCTTTGGTTTCTGCTAATCAAAATCGACCGTAGAATGTATGAAGCATATAATTATAATATGTTTTATTTCTATAGCGCCAACATATTCCGCAGCGCTTTACATATCAGAGGGGACATGTACAGACAATATGAAACAATACAAAATAACAAAATTAAGATACCAAGAGGAGTGAGGGCCCTGCTCGTAAGCTTACAGTCTATGATCAAATAGGGGAGGCACAAATGGTGAATGGGGGGGGGGAGCTTGTTATACTGTATAATGAAGCAGCTGCGGGGACCATTCACTTAAGGAAAAAACTGTTCTCTAAACTTGGAAATATGTTACAGTATTTCTATAATGAGTGTTTTTATTTTCTTGTTTGGTCATCTCATAGTGCATCCATTAGACTGAGTAGATTCAGATGCCCAGGAAAGAGTGCATTGAGTGAACGTTGAACTCGTTGAGACCTGGAACTCACTTTTCTAGCTTTTAACAAGCTTTTATTAAACTGAATTTCACAACACAGATTTAACCTATTTTTTTCTAGTCTTGATGAGGTTTTATGACCTCAAAACACTATGCGAAGTCCAACCAAAGTCATCTAGATTCCCGCTTACCCGCATTTAAATGGAACCTGTCACCAGATTTGGTGACTATAAGCTGTGGCAAAGACCAGTGAGCTCTTTATACAGCATCCTAACATGCTGTGTAGAACATAAAAATCACTTTAGAATATTCACCTAAGGGGTGGTGAGGTGCAGACTGGTTGGATGGGTGACTCCGTTTTGCGGTATGGGAGCCTCCTCTTTTGGCCATCTTTGTCCTCCTTCTTTTGAAGCCTGGGTGCATTATGTGTCCTAAGTCATCCACACTAGCAGGTATTGAGGTCTTGCACAGGCGCACTACAATACTTTGATCTGCCCCGCTCAGGCAGATCAAAGTACGCCTGCGCGGGACCTCAATGCCGGTTAGTATGGATGACGTAGAACGCGTAATGCACCCCGGCTTCAGAAGAAGGATGACAAAGATGGCCAAAAGAGGAGGCGCCTCTAATACACTATACATGGCACTTGAGCACCAGGGACACTTGATCGAGTATCAAGCAGTGGTGAGAATGCTCGAAACCACTACTCTCAACCTCAAGGAAGAATGTAGACTGACTTGGGTCACCAATGATGAACAAGCTGAAACCAAACCAGAATGTCAACATTGCCTCCCCACTGATTCCTTCTGATTATTAAGTATCTCCCAAAGTCATTCTCAGTCGCTACTCTCCCAGTTTCTCTCCACTTCTGCACAAAACCGGAGAATGGACTATGTACTATGTACCCAACTTCTTTGGTGCTTTATTTCCCACTCCATCCAAGTCATGCGCTTGCTGTGACCACGAGTTCTCTTCCACCTGTAAGCAGTTGTAGTTCAGTACCATCTAGTTTCTAGACATTTTATGGGCCAGTACTGTAAGTTTACAAATTATGGGTCAGGGAGGAATCCACATTGGAGGGAAACTGAGTCACGGGTCCCACTAGCAGTCTACCTCCTGCCACATTAGAATTCTGATATTACCATACATTTAGAAAGGGCTTGTCCCTTGCATCATGCTCAACCCTGGAGTGAAAAATTCAGTAGCAAAAGCCAAATTCAATTCCTTCTACCTGTTACAGAATAGTAAGAGGGGTATGAGCCATTAGTTGGCATACTCCTGTCCTGCAGGCTTCCCTCGCTACGGATTGACACTCAGCTCTCACCATATATATTGGTAAGACAGAGAAGGTCGGTGACAGGTTCCCTTTAAGATACTTTAATCTGATGTACAAAGTATACAATTTTCTTTGATTTTTAGCTACATGTATTCGAAGACAAGATATACTGCAAATGAAACATGAAACTCCAAATAGATTACAGATAATATATAGCTATTCATGTTGTCCGTGTGAGACTTGCCTGGAGGGGATGTTATCTGGGAAGAGTGTGGGTTAGAAAGTCGTAGAAGGTTATTGGCATCAAACCGGGGATTGTGTCTCTTTCGCTTGGTTTCAGATTATCTGACTTAGAAACGAACAGGATTTTCAACAAAATTCATGCGCAACTATAAATCCTCAAAAAAAAAAAAAAAAAAAAGATTGAACGATGAAGCAATGGACCAACATTTTGTAAAGATTAAATTTTTACTAGGCTAGAAAATGGAGTGACCTCATTATTAGGTTACGGAAGCCGAGATATGAAGCTCGCCAGACGTCTTTCTGACTTGTGCGAGTTCACGCACTTTGGTTAAGTAACTACTACACTAGGGGGCAATTCACCTGGCATAAAGTCGCTTGAAATGGTGAGACTCGTATTTTTCCAAAAAAAAAAAAAAAAAAAAAAAAAAAAAAATGGGATTTGGCATTTTTACCCTAATCTCAGCCAACTCTGAAAACTTTTAGAAAAGAGGTAAAACTTTGTTGGAAGGGAGCAAAATTGAGCACTGCCGGCGGATTCATCAAAGTTTAATGCAAAAAAGTGGCGCAAATTACGACAAATGTATTCCAATTCCTTACTGGAGTAACATTTGTTGCAGCGGCGCATGGCAGCTGAAAAATATGCCAAATTCAATAAGAAGCACATGCCTCTTCGTAAATTTGGCATCGTCAAAAATGGAGTACAAATGTACCGCCCCGCGGGCTCGGCTGCGACCGCTGAGCCGCTCAGATCCGTGCTCGTACTGCGGGTTGGTGGCTCGAGCCTCTCATGGACCCGGGGGTCACGTCGCTCTGCAAGGAAGTTGGCGCTACACGCGGGGGTTTGGGTGAGGAGTTCCATGGCCGGGGCTGCAGTGGTTTGATTTGGGATGTAAGTTCGTGACGCCACCCACGGGTTGTGGTGATTGTAGACACCACCGCTGCGGTGAAGGTATGGGGGCTTCCGGGAGCGGTGTAATGGCGCACCTAGGTGTTGACCCCTCCGTGGGTAGGGGGTGTTGGTCCCGGAGACTGGTTGGTGAGGGCCGGGGTGCAGGGCGAAGTGTTGCGGTGCGGTGCGCGGCTCTGGTGTATTCACTATGACACAAGACACCGGAGTCTCTGGTAAACCAAACTGAGTGATGAATGGGGCCCGCAGCCAGCTCCAGCTTCTCCCAGAATAGGTTGGTGGTTTCCGCCTTTCTCCTGCACCTCGGTGTGTAAATGTTTCACTCCTATGCCTAGACACCGGTAGTCCGCTCCCTGACTTGCATATGCCGTAGGAACCCGTTTGCCCACAGACCCTGGCCTTTTTGGTCTCTCTGCCTTGGCGGTGGCTTTACCCTGTATGGTTGGGCTGTTGCCTTCTAACGGGTCTTGTGTGGGATTAGGGCCTAAAGTCCAGTCCGCAATCAGTTGATTTGACTTGGCCCTGTTGGTTCGGGGCTTCATCTGGGTCGGAGTACCCCTCCTGGTGCTCCGGTTTCCAATCGGTTCCCCGGTTTGGTACCGGCGGGCCACCGCCCGACCCCGGTCCCTACGGTTCCACCAGCTGTAATCCCAGCTCCTGCAGGCGGCCACCACTGTCTGCCTCCTTACCAATGGTGACTGGGCTCCAACCCAGCCACCTGGTAGTATCTTGGCAGGCCTGGTCAAAGGACTGCCAGTGAACTTGACTGCTCTCCACCTCCTCCAGACTACTACTCCCCAACTTGAACTACTCTCTGTGTTTTTCCCACCTCCAGCCCTGTGAACTCCTCGGTGGGTGGAGCCAACAGCCTGGCTCCACCCCCTAGTGTGGACATCAAACCTGGAGGGTGGTGACAAGGGTTTCTTGGTTGGCTGCTGTCACCTAATTGGGAGGGGTGTGGTGTTGTGTGTGACTACCTGGGACGACCTGACTAGTCCAGGGCGTCACACAAATGATCAGTCTTCATAAAATTGGGTCTTGGTCTCTATTTTTAAAACAGCTTTGACTATTGCTTATTGGACATATGGGTTCTGTAAGAATAGTTTTTTTCATTGGTAAGACAGGAGTGCAGAGATCAAGATCCCCAAATTGTGGCTTGTGGGTCCCTGATGTGTCTCATAGTTGTCTATAGTGACCATGGCTGAAACATAAAAGTTGGAGGAGGAAACAATACTTTAGAGACTTATTTGTGGCCAAGACCAAAGTTCTGTGTCTCTCTCTTCTGCTTACCTATGGAGGGTAATGGGAGATCAGAGAATCCTTCCCACCAAATCACATCTTTCTATCTTATGATCAATTATGTCAGTGAGGGAGACAAACAGTTAAAAATATAAAAAAACATGGGACTTTAGGAGTTCTCCCAGGCCAAAGGAGTAGATGGAGAACAGTAAGCGTGAAGGACACCACCAGAGAGTGGGTAGGATGAGGTTCTGCGCAGTAATGGATCACTCTGCTCTAATTGGAACATGATGGACGAATCTTGGGTTTGATGATGGAGAACGTTACCCCCTGACTGCATTGTGCCCCTGTACAGTTTAGTAGAGGAGGATAATGCTATTATCCATGGGCGGCCTTGAGCCCCTTAGTACCAGTGATGGGGTATCTTAATGATTCAGCACAAAACATGGTGGAGAATTGTAGCCTCCAGCTTTGTGGGAACAGTTTGGCACAGTCATGGGGAACAGAAAAGGGCTGTTTCCAAAGACATGATTGGGGGGGGGGGGGGGGGGGGGGGAGTTTGGTGGAAGAACAGGATGGCCACACAGAGCCAGGACCTCACCCCGTCTAAGAACTAAAACGGAGATTATGAGCCCAGCCCATGATCTTCTGGATGAAAGGACTAAATTGACCACAGATGCTTCCAAAATCTTGTAAAAAGTCTTCCCAGAAGAGCGGGAACCACAGGTAGACCAACTACATATAAATCCTTATGGATTTAGAATATGATGTCAAAAGAGTTCCTATAGATCCTTGAGGTCCCTCAATTGCCCTTGAGGTCTCTTGCAACTCTACCATTGTATGATTCTATGGATAAACATATAGCTGGGAAGATTTAGGAAAGCCTGCACTCGCAGGGGGTTGGACCCGATGGCCCTCGAGGTCCCTTCCAACACTACCATTCTATGATTCTATGATTCTAGGTGTAATGTTTAGGAGACCTAATAATTTAGTCCATACTATGCAGTAAATTCTACCACCATTGTATATGCTGGACATGAAAATGGCTGAGCCCATTGTATGCGACACGTTGCAAAATCACGTACGCTAGAATGTCTTAATGTAGTGCCAAACGGGTTAGGTGGTTAACCTACTCATTGCCGGTCCGTTGCGGGGTGGGTCAGGCAATCTTTCGAGTGGCCTTGCCCGGTTCCGTTGCCCCGAGGAGTACAGAAATGGAGGGGAAAACGGGGTAACTGGGAGAGTTTGTCATGACACCACCTGTGGTATACAGCCAGGGAGTAGCCTTCGCTGCCAAATTCCTCACCAGGGCAGGTGTTATGGCAGCCAGGATGGTGTCGCTCCCCACAGGCGGAATGGGCCCCATGTGGATGGTGAGAGTGAAGATAATGGCAGTCGGCACCTAAGCGCGGGGCGGCAACGCCGTTAAGGACGAGCCAACAGTCTCTGCGGGTTCAAGGTGTCATTACTCACGACTTCAGTTGCCAGTCCAGTGGTACCAGTCACTGCCGTGATGGGCTCATGTCGATCCCGGATCCGTGAGAGGTCAGAACCAGTGCGGTAATCTGTGGGCCCTTCCTCACTGCGCTTTGTAGTGCGGGTCCCTGTCGCTTGAAGCACTTAGAGTCCCTTCCATACTAAGGTATAGTACTGTTCCCTATGCCAGTAGCGGGGATCCCCTTGAGTCTGACAGTAATTGAGGCCCGGGAGTCCTAGGTGCCACTTGGCTCTAAAAACTTGTGTGATCGAAGAAGCATAGAACCTCTCTGTCCGGCAGAATCTGGTGATGCAATGTGGAATTACACAACCCTAAGATGCTGTATCCTGAAATGCGCTGGTCCTGGGGGAACTAACACGGTATCCTCCACAGCAACCGTTAAACTCCTATGTCCCACAGGAGCTACCGAGAAAGACGTCCGCTCACTATCACTTCTGCTGGAGAACACTCTATTGCTGTATATGTGACTTCTACTCCCCATGGTGGCTGCTCCTCCCCCTACCCAGGTCCTAAGCTAGTGGATTGGTGCCCCAGTTGGGATGGCATCCTGTAAATGCCACACTGTAGGCAACCCCGTTGGTACCTAACCCTAGCCCAGTCCCCAGTGGGGAAGGGGCAACCCTTGTGTGTATGTGGTTGTGTATGGTGAAACTGTGCCGCCACAGCACCGGATCGAACCGCTCGGATCTGGGGGTAGTGTCCGTTTGTGGCTCGAGGGTCTCCGGACCCGGGGGCTTAGGGGCCACACTTTAAAGTCTCTGCCGTTAGGAGTACCTGGGGTGATGGAATGGGGCAGCAAGGTGTTACCTTCCACAGGTAGGGGTATTCCCCAGGACTGTAAATGATGATACTGGGTGCCGTGACGGGGAGATCACTCATGTACTCACTCAACCAATAAGCAGACGCTGACAACCGGGTAAACCAAGTCTTTGAGTGCCGCTGTCATTCAAGGTGAGCTCGTCTGGGTCCCGTCCCCTGCAGTACTGCTTGGTGGTCAGTGACCAGCCTCATGGCACAAATTTTAAATTCACCGTAGTGGCCCAGTAGTCTGGAACTTGCTGTGCCCCGCTCCCCACTATGGCTAAGTTTGGGAGCTTGCTTGGGATTTTGGTGGGCTGCTTATATAGAAGGCCCTATCCCCCTCGTTGCGCTAGTGCCCTGATTCTGGAGCTAGTGGGAACAGTCCATAAAGGCTCCGTTCTCCGCAGGTTAATTGCCGGGTTGCCTAAAGCTTCTCCCGACCTAGGGTCTGTGTAGCCCGCTGTGCCTTCGGTCCCAGACCGGTGATAGGACCAGGCTGCTGATCGTTCTCTTTAACAGGTCCAGGTACCTCACCTCAATCCCCTGCGACTGGGGGTCCGACTCCTCTAGGTGAAGACTACCATCTGCAAGCTAGACAGCTACTCTTGGGAGCCACCGCTCCCTGCCTCCTCCACTTCACTACTCCAGCACGCTACCCTCTCTTTTCTCCCCAGACACTCCTCACCTCCCCTTTTCCTGACCCCTAGGTGGGCGACCCTATTCCGCTCAAGCCGACCACTGGTGTGTCTGGAGGGTGTGGTGTAGGGTGTATCTAGGATTTGATTTGCTGTTGGAGGCAGCTCTGCAAGATGGGACCCCAGAACCATGAGGAATTTGAATACTGCACTGAAGAGAAAGAGCGTGCAGTACCCTGTGACGACCTGATAGTCCAGGGGCGTCACAAATCCAGCACCGACCTCCCCTGCATCCATGATCAGTACTTTACCCCCTATAGTAGTGTAGTACCCTGTGGCGACCAGAGCCTCAGGGGCACCACACTTAGCATTGGCTGTCTCATGATAAAACTCAATGTTTATATGATGTTTTTTTAAAAGACATAAGAGAAGCTGGCATAAATTCTCGCTGCTTCGGCTTTTTATGCTAGTTGCTCATATGAAAGCAATGCAATTTGTAGCCGTTCAATATTTAAAAAGCCATTCTATAGCAGACTACATTAACAAACGTCCTGCCGATCGAGGGGCCGCTATATTGTTGTTTACCTAGTACAAATGCCATTTGCAAGGAACAAACTGCAGATGTAACTTCAATAAGATTGTGCATGTTTAATCCATAAATTGCAGCTCATTTATAATTTACCATGCTGCATTGTATGGGACATGGGGAGAAGAAAGGCGAACCTGAAGGAGGAGATTAGTGTTAATCACCAGCTAGTGCGCCGACCTCGGGGAGCGTATTCAGCCCGTACTATGCGCGACTTAACTAAATGTGCTGTTTAATCTTCTTCCTATAAACTGTACTCTCCACAATCGATATAATGGGGTCCTAGATGGACCATTATGTCATAATCCACGGTGACGAGAACGGAACGATTATATCAATTATTTGTAAATATCACATCAGGAAGCTTAAAGGGAAACTCCACTTTCATACAAAAGGTCCGAATAATTTATTCTCTTAAGACTTTACACCCACCGAGATGGTTTCATAGGTCAAAGCGCCTTATGACGCAGCCTTATGACCTAAATCAACCCACCAGTCCATGATAAAAATGAAAAGCCTGTAGCTGGCATTTCAGGTAACTTTTTTTAATAAGCTCTAATGAATAAGACCATTACATGACTTTTTTTATCTTTTTTATTTTATTTTAATTTCGGAATACTCAATATTTAGAAGTCCTCACTATTTAGTTGTCTCGGAGCTAGTACATGGAGACTATCTGCTATGATGTCTTCCCATACTTTTCCCACATAGACATAAAGGTATTTCTGCTCTCCTCTCTGTTCAGAATCAGCAGCAGCATGGAGGATATAACAATACTGAGCAGTGTAACTGAGAATCCAGCTATGCGGACAGATAATCTTTTTGATGAAATGTAGCAGCATTTTTGTCTCTCTCTGTTAAGCCCATCTGAATCAGTCAGGCCAAAAAGACTACTTTGGTGAGATATGACTCAAGCTGCTCCAAGTTATTATTAGCAGATCACTATCAATAGACATTGTACATAGAGAACCTGGTGTGATATTAGCATTTGACAGCGTATAGACATTGTACATAGAGAGCTTGGTGTTACATTGGCAGTTTACTTGCTATAGACCTTGTACATACAAAGCCTGGTGTGATATTAGCAGCTGACAACATATAGATATTGTACATAGAGAGCTTGGTGTGACATTAGCAGCTGAATGTGTATAGACATTCAACACAGAGAGCTTGGTGTGACATTAGCAGCTCACTGGCTATAGACCTTGTACATAGAGAGCTTGGTGTGACATTAGCAGCTGAATGTGTATAGACATTCAACACAGAGAGCTTGGCGTGACATTAGTATCTCACCATGTATAGACATTGTACATAGAGAATTTGGTGTGAAATCAGCAGCTTACTGGCTATAGACATTGTACAAAGAGCTTGGTGTGAAATTAGCAGCTCACTGGCTGTAGACCCTGTAATCTAGAGAGATTCATGTTACATTATCAGTTTACTGACTATAAACATTGTACATACAAAGCCTGGTGTGATATTAGCATCTGACAGCGTATAGACATGGTACATAGAGAGAGCTTGGTGTGACATTAGCAGCTCACTGGCTATAGACATTGTACATAGAGAACTTGGTGTGATCTTAGCAGCTGACAGCGTATAGACACTGTAAATAGAGAGCTTGGTGGGACATTAGCAACTCACTGGCTATAGACACTGTACATAGAAAGCTTGGTGTGAAATTAGCAGCTCACTAGCTATAGATCTTGTACATATAGAGCTTGGTGTGACATTAGCAGTTTACTGGCTATAAAGATTATACATACAGAGTTTGGTGTGATATTAGTAGCTGACAGCGTATAGACATTGTACATAGAGAGCTTGGTGTGACATTAGCAGTTCACTAGCTACAGACATTGTACAACAGAGCTTGGTATGGGCAAGAGCAGCTTTCACAGCTCTGCTACATTGCTAAAAAATCCGATTGCATCAAAACAGCTGCACCCAGTAAGCTAAGAGATACATTATTGGATTCAGGGACTCTTTGCCTTCATCATGCTGTGATTAGCAGTTCACTGTCCATAAGCATTGTATATAGAGAGCCTGGTGTGGGCGGGGGCAGCTTTCTGAGCTGTGCTGCATTGCTAAATCTAAAAACTCAGTATCAGAACAGCTGCAGCCATTAATCTAAGTGATACATTGTTGGATTCAGAGTCTCTTTGCCTTCATCATGCTGCTTTCATAGGAGGTAGCAAAAAACCTGCTGTCAGATTCCCTTTAATCTTGATTTTCTTTGTACATTATTGCTATTAAATATTGTTCTAAAGTTTAACTGATGAAGTTCTGTAACTTCTGCATATAATAAACTTGGTGCAATGTAAATATAAAGCAGAGAAATCCTCATCCCTGCAGGTTATCGGTCATAGATCAACAGCCATCAGACTATGTCCCATAGGCAAACAAAGGCTGCGGTAAACATCAGTCTGCAATTTGTGGATGGCCTCCTAAGGCAGCCACGGAATTCACCGTCCATTCCTTGCAGCCTCCCCGCTGTATATACCAGTATGCTGTGTATACCAGTATGTTGTATATACCAGTATGTTGTATTTCACTACAATAGTATTTTGTAGATTAAACTTTAAAGCAAAAATACCAGCTTTTGAAAAAAAAAAAAATTACACAAAAATATTTTACATTAATACAGAAAATAATAATAATATAAAAGTGCAGTAAATGTGCAATCAGGATTTTTTTTTGATTTTTTTTATTATTTATTATTAATTAAGCAGGTGTTTGCACCTGACCGTAGTTTAGCCCCTTTCTGCTGTTTAACATAAGCCTCAATCTTTGATCCCATGTGCAAAAACACTGCCTTTTCCACTGTTTTTCTGCAATTGTTGGGACTCAAATACACTGTCACAAACCACCGGGGGGATCACTCAGAAATCCCCCGCGCTGGCTACCAGTACGTCACAATCGGGGGGTAACAAGTGGGGGTCACCCCTCCTTTATACCTCCCGACCGACAGACAGAGCACGTGACGCGCTCTCTAGCGCCCCTCTTATAGTCAGGCCAATTATGGAATTGCCCGACCATAAGCAAGGAGGCCGCTATACTACTTATGCCGATTATTGAAGGGTCCCCGGTGAGAGTAAGGTATATATTCCCCCGACCTCCGCGGGCGGAATATATAAAATCTCCCCGAATCTCACTGGCCTCCCCACAATAATCCTTGGCACAATTCGCTGCCACCAACCGATTTACGGTAACTATTAGCCGAACACACAGACGTGGGATTCAAGATCGAGATAACAGAGCAGCCCAAGATTAATTATATAATTTAATCAGCCTAAAGCACACTAGAAACTACAATATATACAATAGGGAATCTACAGAATATACATATGTCAGAGTACAGTTACAATCAAAGCATGGGTTACAAACAGGCATACACAGTTCCAGCAGTTACCTTGTTGCGTCTGGCCACAGGGGGGCGCTGTACCCAGGTTTCTAGGATCCTTCCCACAGATGTTTCCTACACGTGCCCCCAGCGAAAAGAACACTGGAAAATGGCCGAAGTAGGGTTATCAACCTGGGCAAATCCAGCTCCCCTCCTACCTTCGTGACCTCACAGGGAGCACTGCTCCACCCCTGGCTGGAGTTATGGACAAAATCCACAACATGGAATATGGCCATAACTTTGCCTGGGAGCGTCGTAGGCGGACGCCAATGCTCTCATTGTGACAGTTATGAATTTACCTACAGAACGAGGGGACTCATGACCTGTCTGCCAGTTCCCCATTGGCTGATATCACGCCTGGGGCATTTCCCAATGTCCTGCTCCCATAAAAAGGGTGTGCCAGCATCGTCCGCATGCGGAGACACCATTTTTATGGTTGCCATATTTATCGGAAATATGGCTTGCGAGATATGAACCATTTTTTACTGGAGTCGTTCTGTCTGGCTATTTCCATAGCCTTGCTAACTAGCTAGCAGCCCCCACTACAGGGTCACGGCAGGGAGTCATCCTGTGTCCATTGTCCCCAAGCCACCTAATTTCCATATCACAGGACATGGCCATGGAGGTGTAAGTGGAACACTGAGAACAAGAAGGGAGGGGGCACTGCCAGGGAGTGATGAGGGATTATGACTGGAGTCATAATTCATCTTCATATCCCGGGATTTGCCTCACATACACCATAGCAAAAAACACAATAACCAGAGGAGATTGCGGTGTTTGTTAGTGTGAAAAAGAGCTGGGATTCTGCAATTTTTTAAAAAAACTGTTAGGGCTAATATGTGGCGCCCTGGCCTATCAAGTCATCACAGGGTATTGTGCAACCTGCCCTTCTGCACAGTATCCACTCCTCCTTGGTTACGGATCCCCGGCCTTTGGTGTTGCTAAGAACAAGCCAATCAAAATCCTAGGAACACTCTGTACCACACCCACCAGACACACCAGTGGGTAGCTTGAAGGGAATAGGGCCGCCCACTTGGGAGGGGGTAAGGGGAGGTCAGGAGTGTCAGGAGACAGTAGTAGTTGTGGTGTGACTCTCGTGTGGAGAGGTCAGGGAGCTGGGCTCCTTGGAACTATAGGTGGCAGACGTTGGTCTGAGCCTGGTAGGAGCTGGAACCCCGGTCGCAGGGGATCGTGACAAGGGGCACGGAAGTGCCAAGGATGGCAGCCGGCGGCCTTGTGCCATCTCCGGACAGGGGCCAGGGCACGACGGGGTACGTGGACCCTAGGCCGGGAAGTAGCTTCAAGCATCCTGGTAATTCACCCAACAAGGACGGAGCATTCAAGATTCGTCCTCAACCCGCTCCAAAATCGGGGTACTAGCGCAACAAGAGGAATAGGACTTTCCCAATACACAGTCTAGAAAATCCCAAGTGTAAACCCTGAGAGCAAGCTCACTCCGTTAGCCATACGGGTGAGCGGGACCCGAATAGTTTCAAACTACAGGGTCCAAATAGTAAAGAAGGTGCTAAGGGAAAGGTCACAGGCTAACAAGCAGCACCAACAGGCACGGGATCCCAGCGTGCCCCCTCTTTGCTGCAGCAGTGCTCAGAATTTTTGTTTACAAGTTGTCGGTGTCAGCGTTATTGGACTGATTGAGTACGCGGTGACCCTTTCCTCCCGAACAGCATCCCCTCACTACAATCTCCGAGCCCTGGGGCATTTCCCCTTACCCACAGAGGGGTTAAACCCCTGGCTGCCATCCCATAGCCACCGGGCGCTCCCAACAGCAGCGGTGGTATCCCACCTTACCACACACTGTGGGTGGCATCACGAACTTTAACCATACAATCCCCTGTAAATACCCCCCTTATATTTCGAGTGGCCGCACGACCCCTCTCAGGTCCAGACACTCCTCGAGCCACCGCAGATCTGGATCCGGATCCGAGCAGTTCGGGCTGCTGACGCTGGGGAGGCACGCATGCGCACGTTGCCGAAATTTCATGCATTTACGCTGCGTATTGCACTGCAGTGTAAATGCATGTATCCTGCGTCCCCTGCACAATCTATGTAGATTGTGCAGGAGACGTGCGCACAATGCTTTTATGAACGCAGTGATTTTGGTGCTAAAATTTTGACCCAAATCCGTGCGTTCATAAAATGAGCATGTCAATTATTCTGTGCGCTATGGACGCAGCTCCCGCTCTGTCTATGGTGGGGGCAGCAGCCATAGCGCATGAAATCGGCTTTTTTTTTAACATATATTGCATTCATTCTGCAGTGATTTGAAGCGCACATGTGCTGTCAAATCGCTGCAGAATAATCAGCAGTTACATGCGTATGAGCCCTTACACACATTTTTTCCAGCTTCCTATAGAAGTGCAACTAAAGAATAGCTCTGGCACACTTCTGGAATGAAAACAAGGAGAAACATTTTTTTGCTGCTCAAGTGTATATATTTATTTGTGCATAAAAAATAGATTCAATCTCATCCCCAACGTTTCGACCGTATATTTGTAGTCTTTCTCAAGGGTAGGATTTATCTATAGGGAAAAAAATGGGCTAATGGGTAATTTATGACAGATGATCGCCGCAATGGGATACTGTATTAAGCCCGCTTTACACGCTGCAATGTATCTTATGATGTGTCGGCGGGGTCACGTCGTAAGTGACGCACATCCGGCATCGTAAGGTACATTGCAGTGTGTGACAGGTACGTGCGATTGCGATTGAACGGTAAAACGTTCATATCATAAACGTCGTTGAATCCTGACGAATTGCACGTCGGGTTGTTCAATGTTCCCGAGGCAGCACACATTGCAGTGTGTGACACCCCGGGAACATTGAACAGATCTTACCTGCCTCCCACGGCTCCAGCCGGCAATGTGGAAGGAAGAAGGTGGGCGGGATGTTTACATGTTGCTCATCTCCGCCCCTCCGCTTCTATTGGCCAACTGCCACGTGACGTCGATGTGACGCCGAACGTCCCTCCCACTCCAGGAAGTGGATGTGTGGCACCCTGGACAAGCCAGGACATCACAAGCACTACACCAACACACCCCACAACCCGGTCAGGCACACCAAAGTCAAACAAAAGTCCTTGTTGCCTCCCTCCAGGGGCTGATGTCCACACCAGGGGGTGGGCCAGGCGGTTGGTCCCGCCCACCGAGGAGTTCACAGTCCTGGAGGCGGGAAAAGGAGGGCAGTTCAGTTTAGGAGTTTGGAGTGGAGAGTAAAGTGGCAGCTGAGCAGTCTGAAGTTGGTCCGGGTGTGTGGCCCGGACAGTACAGCAAGGTTGGCAGACTGTGGTGACCGTCTGCAGGAGAGGCCTATCGGAGCCAGCCGTAAGGACCGTGGACGGGCGGTGGCCCGGCGGTACTGGACCGGTATGCAAAGAGAAGCCAGCACCAACCGGCAGGGCTTACGGACCCCGACAAGGCTAGGAGTCACCGTTAAAATTGTCAAATCCGTTAGCGAAGGGAACCTCCGGGGTTTCTCAGCAGCCAAGTCCCGACAGAAGGCAACAGTCCAACCGAGAGAGGGAAACACAGTCACCACCAAGGCTACAGTTCCCAGGGCTAGAGCCTGCGGGCAAAAGGGGCTCCTTCAGCAACCTTCGAAGCTGGGGAGCGGGTTACCGGTGGGAACCCATTGGAACCATACACAACACACAGGTGCAGGGAAAGGCAGTCACCATCAACCTGACGGGAGGAGAAACACCGCAGCAGTCTGTGGGACCCATCCATACAGCCGTTTGTTTTACCGGAGACTTTGTGTACATCATTGGCTGAGTGAGTACCACCGTGCCGTGCGGCACAGCGCTGCCCCCATGACCCTGCACCTCGCCAGGCCCCGTAGCCCGCCTGTCATCCATCCCTACCCCTCACCGGGCCCCGGGACAACCAAACCCCCTACCCACGGAGGGTAAAAAACAACATCCAAGCTGCTCCTTGTCACCACTCCCGAGATCCCCGTCCAGAGCAGCGGTGGTGTCACAACTTCACCACAACCGTTGGTGGCGTCACGGTCAATAAATCCCCAAAACCATTCCCCTTTTCACTCACGGGCCAGGAACGCCGCTCGAGTCCCCGGGATCCGGCCCACCGCTCGAGCCACCACCGAGCAGCAGCAGCAGCAGTAGCCAGACCCAAGCAGTGGGTGAGCGCAGCCTCCCCTCCACCGCCCGCGACAGATGCTCGCCGCCCACATCGAGGTCGTATGAACGGGTAAGTGCGTGTGACGGGGGTTAATCGTTTGTGCGGCACGTTCAACAAATTGAACGTGCCACACATACAATGGGGGCGTTGTAAATCGTATACAATATTGAATGCAAAATTGCAACGTGTAAAGCAGGCTTTAGGCAAGCTTGAGATCCTTATGCACCGAAGATGTCAAGTGGTAGTTAATGGAATCCGTGTCCAAGAACAGGACGCAATGTTAAGGCCGCTTTACACGCTGCGATATCGGTACCGATATCGCTAGCGTGCGTACCCGCCCCCATCGGTTGTGCGACACGGGCAAATTGCTGCCCGTGGCGCACAACATCGTGCGGACCCGTCACACTACTTACCTGCCTACCGACGTTGCGGTGACCGGCGAACCACCTCCTTTCTAAGGGGGCGGTTCGTTTAGAGTCACAGCGACGTCACAGCAGCGTCACTGAACCGCCGCCCAATAGAAGCGGAGGGGCGGAGATGAGTGGGACGTAACATCCCGCCCACGTCCTTCCTTCCTCATTGCCGGCGGCCGCAGGTAAGGTGAGGTTCCTCGTTCCTGCGGTGTCACACATAGCGATGTGTGCTGCCGCAGGAACGACAAACAACTTCGTACACTGAGTAGCAGCGATATTTAAGAATGGACCCCCATGTCACCGATGAGTGATTTTGAATGTTTTTGCGATGATTCAAAAATCGCTCATAGGTGTCACACGCAACGACATCGCTAAAGCGACCGGATGTGCGTCACCAATTCCGTGACCCCAACGAGATCGCTCGGGCGATGTCGCAGCGTGTAAAGCCCGCTTTAGTCTACTAAAGACGTATAAAGGTAACTGATGCGCTCTGCATTAGTGAAGTGCAGAAGGTGTATAAGTAATTCAAAAGAGGAGGCTTTTTTTTTTTTTCTTTATATGGCGACAGAGGGTAATAAATTAGATGAGCTTCTTATATGGAAAAAAACTTCTCAGAAAGGCTCTACAAGGAACCTTAAATGGCACTATATATGGGTAGTTGAAAGCCAAAAGGACTATGGGGATGCAGGTCTCATCATAGGTGCTTCAGGGTCCTCAGGAGCGTGTGCCTGTCCAATCGCTGCAAGAATAATCAGCAGTTACGTGCGCATGAGCCCTTACACACATTTTTTCCAGCTTCCTATAGTAGTGCAACTAGAGGAAAAAAATGTCATCAGCTAATTAGTGATCCAAGGGAAATACTGCTGCTTGTGTCTCGGTGTGGTGGTGGGTTCCTGGGCAAGTAGCTGTGGAGAGATAGGAAGGGTCTAGTATTGTAGGTAAGAAAGTAATTTAAAGTCAGATTTTATTTAAAATTAGTTTACTAGTGATGAGCGGGCACTACCATGCTCAGGTGCTCTGTACTCGTAGCTAGTGATGAGCGGGCACTACCATGCTCAGGTGCTCTGTACTCGTAACTAGTGATGAGCGGGCACTACCATGCTCAGGTGTTCAGTACTGGTAACTAGTGATGAGCGGGCACTACCATGCTCGGGTGCTAGGTACTGGTAACTAGTGATGAGCGGGCACTACCATGCTCGGGTGCTCAGTACTCGTAACTAGTGATGAGGGAGCACTACCATGCTCAGTACTGGTAACTAGTGATGAGCAGGCACTACCATGCTCGGGTGCTCAGTACTCGTAACTAGTGATGAGCGAGCACTACCATGCTCGGGTGCTCAGTACTGGTAACTAGTGATGAGCGGGCACTACTATGCTCCGGTGCTCAGTACTGGTAACTAGTGATGAGCGGGCACTACCATGCTCGGGTGCTCAGTACTGGTAACTAGTGATGAGCGGACACTACTATGCTCCGGTGCTCAGTACTGGTAACTAGTGATGAGCGGGCACTACCATGCTCGGGTGCTCAGTACTGGTAACTAGTGATGAGCGGACACTACTATGCTCCGGTGCTCAGTACCTTTAACTAGTGATGAGCGGGCACTACCATGCTCAGGTGCTCGGTACTCGTAACTAGTGATGAGCGGGCACTACCATGCTCGGGTGCTCTGTACAGGTAACTAGTGATGAGCGGGCACTACCATGCTCGGGTGCTCAGTACTCATAGCTAATGATGAGTGCGCACTACCATGCTTGTGTGGCGCCCCTGACCTGGTCAGGCACCACTGAGTACTGCACCCATGCTGGGGACAGTACAATACAGGTAATCCAGATGGCTGACAGGGGTGTGGAACACAGGCGCATAGTGATCAGGTCTCACACATGTACCCATGAGAGGACCCCTGGGGATCCCAGGAGGGGGCAAGCCTTCACCTTCACTGGAATAGTGGAGGGGGTAGAGCCTCCATCTCCTCTCAAGGGGTGTGGTAAGAGAGTCTGGTTGCTAGGTGGCGTAGGCAAGAACAGGAGAGGAGGAGCAGTGAGTCGGTTAGAGCAGAGAACTCCAGAGGGCTCAGTGAGGAGCAGACCTGTGGGGCTGATGCTGTCTAACAGCGCCCGCGCAGTGACTACAGACGGGGGAGAACGGTCAACTAGGAGTGCTGCCTGAAAGCCAGCTTCAGCTAGAGAGTGCACGGAGTGGGAAGTAAGGAGACTTCTAGAGAGCACCAGGCCCAACCGGGCGGCAGATCCCGAAGCGAGGATAGATTCACCTTTCCCTGCTAAACCTGCCGGTGTGGGGCTCTTACAGCCCACACCACAACAACCAAAAGCCGCAGCCACGTAACCGCAAGTAGGGCCCATAGGTCACAGGAGGCAAGAGGCTGGAGTGGCCTGGCCCGGGGAACAAGCACACGGCAAAACAAGAAGGGGAGAGAGGCTTGGAGCATCTTCCCTGGGTGACCCCCATAGGGACTCAAAGTCGGGGTCACCCCAAACCACCAAGGGCTAAGGAAGGCGAGTTTGTAGTCACCCTCATACAGTCAGCCGGAAGGATACCTGGTTCCCACCTGGTTCATCCCAGCTACGCCCGGGTTACTCACCCTGCCACCTGAAGTGAGTAAAAACCCTGAAAGACACTTTGCCTGTGTGTGGTCATTCTGCGACTTGTGGTACTACAAACCTACACAGGGCCCTGGGGCTTGCCTCACTCTCAGGAGGCTCTTACATCTAACTGCACACACCATCAGCCCCAGGCGACCCTCAACCTGCAGTGGCGGTCCCTACTGGCCGCAATACTGAGAGTGGCGTCACGACTACAAAGAAGATCTCCTACCTGTGACCAGATCCAGCTACGTGGAGTCCCTGAAGGTATGCACCGATACAACACCTGTGGGGCTTCACATCTGGCGTCACGAACAGGATAAGGACTAGACCTGTTCAGACAGGTGACCATGTGCCTGGGCGGTCCGCTTGAAAAATTGGAAGCGCCGCCATATTGCCACCATGAAAAGCGCGCTGAAAAACAACAGCAGCCCGCGCTGGAAGAAGTTACCGCCCACGAAGAGGTGTGGCTACCCAGAGATCCCCTGCAGAGTTCTGACCTTGCCAGCTATGAGAGTGGAAGCGTCGAGAGACGGCGGGAAGGAAAGGAAGCCACAAGCCTGCTGCTGGGAGAGGAGCTGCTGAAAGAGGCAGAGCAGAAACTGGACAGCTTGTTACAGGAGGCAGCGAAGAGTCCACTGCTGGGAGACCGTGCAGAAGACGGCGCAGAAGAAATGGCGTCTGACCGCAGGAACCCAGAACCAGGCTCCGCTGCCTGGTGGTACCGAGAGCTGGCCCAGTTTTGCAACCGGCTGGAGACCCGGGTCGTGGAGCAGATTCGGGAGGAACGGATGGAACTGCAGGAGCTGACCGCGGCGGTTCGGGCCTATGAAGGGAGAGCTGCATGCCGGGTGCCAGGCGGGACGGCGACGACGCAGACCCCAGTGCTACCAACAACGGGTGAGTCGAATGATGCCCCGGCCCGCGCAAGTGCCCCGACCCCTGCTGCCACGTCCGCGGTCCCTGAAGAGGCGTCCGGTGCGGCGACGCTGAAGCAGGCCGCAGCCACGCCAGGTGCGGCCCGCCAAGCCCCGGCCGCCGCAGCGATGCCCTGCTCGGCCCGCCAAGACCAGGCCGCCGCAGCGATGCCCTGCTCGGCCCGCCAAGCCCCGGCCGCCGCAGCGATGCCCTGCCCGGCCCGCACAGACCAGGCCGCCGCCATGATAGGCGCGGCCCGCCAAGACCAGGCCGCCGCAGCGATGCCCTGCCCGGCCCGCACAGACCAGGCCGCCGCCATGATAGGCGCGGCCCGCCAAGACCAGGCCGCCGCAGCGATGCCCTGCTCGGCCCGCCAAGCCCCGGCCGCCGCAGCGATGCCCTGCCCGGCCCGCACAGACCAGGCCGCCGCCATGATAGGCGCGGCCCGCCAAGACCAGGCCGCCGCCATACAGGGCGCGGCCCGCCAAGACCAGGCCGCCGCCATGCCAGGCGCGGCCCGCCAAGGAAAGACTACCTCAGCATTTACCCCGGCCTGTAAGGCCAGAGCTGACACTGCTCCCCAGTCCCCGGAGGTCTCTGATAGGAAGCCCACGCTGGAGGAAGAATACTGGCAGATGAGGGCTGACATGGAGGCCAAGTTTCCCCAGTGGTTGGTGGATCTGTACCTGCGCCCCCCATGCACCCCTGAGGAGATTCAGGTAACCCCTGCAGCTACACCAGAGAGTCCCCCGCCTGGGCCAGCAAGAGAAAGTCCATCCCCAGTCCTGCCATCAGAGGAGTGCCAGGAAGAACTAAGGGGGAGAGGAGGCCAGGAGGCAGAAGGGCTAACTCCGACGCCAGCCGCAGCAGACTCCTACTCAGAGCCGGAAATGCTGCCATACTCCCGCTGGGACGAGGAGGACCTGACCCCCTCTGCAGAGGAAGAGCTGCCTAAGAGCTTCACCTGGGAGCCCACAGGCATGGATCCAGCCCGCAAGACACGGCGCAGAAGAACACAGTTTGCTCCAGCACCACAGTCTCCTGAACAGAGAGCAGTCACCGCCAGAGACCTAAAGGAGAAGCGTATGTTGAGAGAGTCCAAAGCCCAGGCTAGAGGACCCCTGTGTTATGGCATAGTGGAAGACTTTAATTTGAGAAGTGGCTATGGATTTATCGTAGCACCAGGAATAAAAGAAGGGATATTTGTAAACCGCAGAGATGTGAACGCTCATCTGCCAAGAGGACACCCTTGCAGAAATCTGAAAATGGGAGATTCGGTACAGTTTACCATGCACCAAGGTGAAAGGGGATTGTACGCACTTGACGTAACGCTATGTCCCAACAAACCCTACAGCCATCCCATGCAACAAGAAAGACAAGAAAGACAAGAAAGACAAGAAAGACAAGAAAGACAAGAAAGACAAGAAAGACAAGAAAGACAAGAAAGACAAGATAGAGATAAAGAACCAGATGTAGAAACAGATGAAGACCAAGAACGGAAAGATAAAGATCCTACAGATGAAGAAAGAGACAAAGAGCAAGAAAGTCACAGGTGCCAGTGCCCAACGTGCCCTCGCCCTAGTGAAAATGAGGAGTAAAGAGTAAAGTAAAGTAAGAAGAGAAGTTACAGTTTTGACAAGTTTTGTTTGCAACGTTCCCAAGTTTAAGCAATGCGCCCACAAAAACTATTGTGAGAAATAAACTTTAAGGCTATGAACTTGCTATAGCCACAAACTCTCGCAGTGTAAATAGTTACACCAGTGGCACCACCACCAGGGCCAGCCTGTTTAGGGGCTTGGCTCGTCTGCAACCAGGGGGGCCCGTCCGTAGAAAAGGGCCTTGGCTCACCTGCGACCAGAGAGCACGCCTGTTTATGGGGCCTTGGCTCACCACCACAAAGAGGGTACCTGGTCAGCACCAACTGTGGAGGCCGCCTCCGCATCCTGCCAGAAGAGGCTGAAGGCGCGGATCCACCAGGCCAGGTATACCCTGAAACCACCAGCCCATGAAAGCCGCCTCTACATCCTGCCAGAAGTGGCTGAAGCCGCGGCCAACGGGAGAGGAAGATTGGAGGAAAGGTCTGGGGAAACGGATGGCCCAGACCTGGTTACCAACAGGACCGGTGACCTGCCTCCTGAGGGGGTTTTGGGTGGGTTAACGGACTTGTGGGTGGAGGGTGGTGATGTATGATAACTGGTGCTTTTAAAAATGTTTTACATGTTTTAATGTTTTATGCATTTTAAAATGTTGTCTTGCAGCCCGAGGACGTGCTGGTGATAACTAAGGGGGAATGTGGCGCCCCTGACCTGGTCAGGCACCACTGAGTACTGCACCCATGCTGGGGACAGTACAATACAGGTAATCCAGATGGCTGACAGGGGTGTGGAACACAGGCGCATAGTGATCAGGTCTCACACATGTACCCATGAGAGGACCCCTGGGGATCCCAGGAGGGGGCAAGCCTTCACCTTCACTGGAATAGTGGAGGGGGTAGAGCCTCCATCTCCTCTCAAGGGGTGTGGTAAGAGAGTCTGGTTGCTAGGTGGCGTAGGCAAGAACAGGAGAGGAGGAGCAGTGAGTCGGTTAGAGCAGAGAACTCCAGAGGGCTCAGTGAGGAGCAGACCTGTGGGGCTGATGCTGTCTAACAGCGCCCGCGCAGTGACTACAGACGGGGGAGAACGGTCAACTAGGAGTGCTGCCTGAAAGCCAGCTTCAGCTAGAGAGTGCACGGAGTGGGAAGTAAGGAGACTTCTAGAGAGCACCAGGCCCAACCGGGCGGCAGATCCCGAAGCGAGGATAGATTCACCTTTCCCTGCTAAACCTGCCGGTGTGGGGCTCTTACAGCCCACACCACAACAACCAAAAGCCGCAGCCACGTAACCGCAAGTAGGGCCCATAGGTCACAGGAGGCAAGAGGCTGGAGTGGCCTGGCCCGGGGAACAAGCACACGGCAAAACAAGAAGGGGAGAGAGGCTTGGAGCATCTTCCCTGGGTGACCCCCATAGGGACTCAAAGTCGGGGTCACCCCAAACCACCAAGGGCTAAGGAAGGCGAGTTTGTAGTCACCCTCATACAGTCAGCCGGAAGGATACCTGGTTCCCACCTGGTTCATCCCAGCTACGCCCGGGTTACTCACCCTGCCACCTGAAGTGAGTAAAAACCCTGAAAGACACTTTGCCTGTGTGTGGTCATTCTGCGACTTGTGGTACTACAAACCTACACAGGGCCCTGGGGCTTGCCTCACTCTCAGGAGGCTCTTACATCTAACTGCACACACCATCAGCCCCAGGCGACCCTCAACCTGCAGTGGCGGTCCCTACTGGCCGCAATACTGAGAGTGGCGTCACGACTACAAAGAAGATCTCCTACCTGTGACCAGATCCAGCTACGTGGAGTCCCTGAAGGTATGCACCGATACAACACCTGTGGGGCTTCACACTTGGTATTTGAAAAGGGCACGTCAGACGCTTGGATGGGCTTGACTCAAGTACTAAGTATAATGGAAGTTAAATGTGACACTCAAGAATTTTCCTAGAAGATGCTCCAGTTTCCAATTGACTTACATGAAAATGTAGTACATCATCTGTATTTCAGCCTATTTAAAAAAAGCGATTGTCTAGTACCATTGGACCAAGATATCCTTTCGCCAGGATGCAGTAGGTCATCAAGATCAGATTGACAGGGTGTGTGTGTGTGTGTGTGTGTGTGTGTGTGTGTGTTTGTGTTTGTGTGTTTTTATGAAGGTGGGGGTTGACATCCAATGCCTTACCACTAGCTATTACCAGGTCCAATTGTCCCCAAAAGTACTAAGTGTATTGAGCTAGAACACTGCATCTAGCAGCTCTGTACACTGCTCCAGAATACTGCAGCTCAGCTCCTATTTAGGGGTATGGGCACTGAGCTACCGTACCCAAGAATGGCCACTACCAAGTGTATAACTACATTGGGTGCAGAGATTGCAAGTGCAACCGGACCCTGGTGCATAAGAGGCCCAAAAAGTCCCTTTTTCTCATATAAAAAGACCAATCCAATTTAAAAATTGGCAACAATTGGGGGCCCCGTTTGAGCCTTTGCATTGGAGTCTATGAATTTCAAGTTACACCACTGACCGCTGCACAGTACAGAAGACTGTAGGGTTTCAGTTTTGTACATTATAACTTTCATGGGGCCAAAAGATATCAGGTGACCTATGATGTTGTTTGTTGTTGGACCACAACAGATCTGATACTGATAATTTATCCTAAAATGCCCCCATACTCTAGATAGCTGTCGTCTGAAAAATGGTTTGCTGACCTTTCGGCAAGAAGTTCTCACCCAACTCTACCGTACGGGAACGCTCGCTCTACCAAGCGCTCCTGTGTTCTCTATTAAAGAGCTGCTGCCAGACATCTTTGGCAGCAGCTTACCGGGTCCTTATCTCTCCCGACATCTTCTGTCAGGGGACCTCCTGTAACGCCTGCCTGGAACCACAGACTCAGACAGGCTGTAATGGGCAGGCTAGAGGGAAGCCACTCACCAAGCAGGACCCCAATAACCCTGAAACCCTTTAACCCCTATACAGGGATTTGGAATTACACAGGGCCCTGCAGATCACTACCTGTGGAAGGCTGCAGTCCGATGAGAGTAGTAGCAGGCAGGGTCAAACCAGGAATAGCAGAACAGGGACAGAATCAGGCAGGCAAGGACGTAATCAGGAAACCAAGCAGATGTCAAATCAGAGTACAGAAATGGCAGGCAGGAGGGTAGTCAGAAAACAAGCAGAAATCCAAACACAGGGGTCATGAACCATAACAGTGAGGGAGCCAGGTAACAGAAAAAAAACACAAAAAAACTATCTCTGGCAGTGGTCAGCAGACAGGAGGGGGAATTAAAAGAGTGTGGTGTCTTCCCATTGACTGAGGCTGAATGATGGTAACTTCAGCTGGAAGACACTCGCCACCTACAGTCAGCCAGTGGTACTGCAGATCCTAGGGAAACCCAGATTAGTGGATGAGCGGAGCCGGCGCCCACCAGATCCATTGGCACCGACTCCTCTCCCACCCCCAGCACTATCCACAGCGGGAACACGGCGCCGCCTGGTGACTAAAGTCGGACTCCGGTGGGGACGTGACACCCCCACACACACACAATACTGTCGGCCCAACGAGTTGATATTGTTGGGTTAGGAGGACAACTTTATTTGTATGCATACTTAAAAAATAGGTGATCAGTATCTACAACTGGTATGATCTTGTAATGGGGTCAACAAGTCCGACTGTATCCCTTCTGTAGAAATGGCTTTGAATACTGTTCCAGCAATTGCCAACAAGGGGGCAGCGGCGTACTGTACAACGACAAACACAGAGCTGGGAAATTCCCCACAGGAGCTGGTGTGTGAAAAACCAGAAGAGAAGACGCGGGAAAGTGTTGTTCAGCTCCGGAGCTCAGTGAGGAGAGTCCTGCGTGTGGTCTCCCTGAAGAGAGGGCTCGTTTTGCCGCAAAAGTCAGGAAGAAATCACCCGGTGAAAGCAGTTTCTGTCACTCCCAGTCTGCAGAGCTTTGTTTTCCTCAGGGAGTTAACCGGACTACCGAGCACCGCCATCTGAGTGTAATTGCAGGGACTGTGACCTGCCTTCTTCTGCCCGGCGTGCTCCGGGACCAAAAGACTACTTATAATCCGTCACCAGCTGGGGAAGATAAAAGAAAAGAAAAGACCGAGGAGCTTCATCTCTCCAGCGCTGCACCGGGACCCATCACCGCGAGACCCCAGGCCTGCGACGTGGGAGCGACATCTTCTTTCGGGATAGACTGGTACGTGTTTGTAGGGAAAGTTAGGGAAAGTTGCCGCCATTTTTTGTTGTTGTTTTTTTCTTGCTGCATACCCGGAAGGAGTGAAAGTCCAGGGGCTTCCTATACCCATGTGTGCAGATAGCTCAGTTGATTGTATTATAAACATGTTTCCTAGTAAAGAAATGTTACTACCGGTAAAATCTGAGTATGGGGATTTTGTTGGAATAGAGCATACACACACACCCGCGGCCCTCCCATCGGTCGCTTCATGTGGCGTAGTCGGCAGGATGTGTGACCAACAAAATCATCCCCCGGTAGTAACTTATAACCAGACAGCTCCCCCGCCGTCTATTGTCAATCAGGTGAGGAAGTTTGACGGACGGAACTATCCTGTAACGGAATGGACTGAACAACTTAAGATAGTGGGGGAAATGTATAACACTGACCCTAAGACCTTAGCAGAAATGGCCATGCTAACACTAGAAGGGGAAGCGTGGACGACAGTCAGGCTGGAGACGGTTAGGGGCCAGCGTACGTTGGATGACTTAGTGCGGGTGCTGGAGAACACCTATGGACCGACCACATATGCGGGAACATTGCGCTATATGTTTTTCCGGCGGACGCAACTCGAGTCGGAGGACATCCCTCAATATGCCAATGCCCTTCAAGTGCTACTAGAACAAGCCTGTAGAAAAGAAGAACAGATAGCTAGTACGGGTACCCGTGACCTGGTGTTGAGAGATCAGTTTGTGACCGGATTGAGAGACCCGTACCTTAACCGCTCATTGCAAGATCTACTCCGGATAAATCCGGCCTTTACGTTCGCTGAGGTCAAACAAGAAGCTATAGAACGTTCAAGGGGGCCTGTCGTGGAGACACAGACATATACCGCGGCTTGCAGGTCCATATCTGATATCGGGACGCCGAACAGCAACACGGAGGAACTGAAACAGATGGTGGCAGAGTTGCAGAAACAGGTGTTACAGCTCACCTTAGATCAACAGGCGGGCCGGCAAGCGAGACAACAACCCAGCCGGCCGATGGGAAGATGCTGGACATGCGGCGATCCCCGCCATAGAGCCAACCGTTGCCCTCAGAACTTTCAAGCTCCTCCACAGTCCGATCTACCAGAACCAGCAAGTCAGGTCCCACAACAGAGGCCGCCTTTAAACTAGACGCCCCTGTCAAAGAGGCTCACTCGACAGGGGATGCCAAAGAGAGGGGTGTAGGAAAACAGAGCCAGCCACGGAACAAACTTGCATCAAATAGCCCCACCCTAGAAGTATTACTGGAAGGGATCGCCGTACAAGGGTTAATGGATACTGGGTCTCAGGTATCCACTATCTCCGAGCAGTTCTACGAAGAATGTCTAAAACCGCGAGTTGCCTATGACCCTGATACCGCCATCAAGATCAAAGCAGCCAATAATCTACCCATTCCGGT
Source organism: Anomaloglossus baeobatrachus (assembly GCF_048569485.1). NCBI lineage: Eukaryota > Metazoa > Chordata > Amphibia > Anura > Aromobatidae > Anomaloglossus > Anomaloglossus baeobatrachus. Next base: position 166,481,330 of record NC_134363.1, on the reverse strand, counting down.
GTCGGGAGTTGCCTGGATGAACACCGAAATCTGTGGCCAAGATCTCGGGAAGAGAGGGATAATTGTGGTCAGGGAAGGCTTTGAACCAGAAACGCCCATGATTATTGGGATGAACATCTTGAAGGACCTGAATCTGGTGCTGTTTATAGAGAAGGGGCCCAAGTACTGGCAAGGAGTGACCGCACATAAGGCCACCCGCCGTGCCTTTCAACAAGTGGTCCGGACCTGCAACCTCCAGCGAATGACCGAAGAACAGCTGCCGCTGGCCACGGTCACCGTACCCCGCCATACTAGGATCACCTTACCAGCTGGAAAAGAGACAGTTATCTCACTACCCCTTGGCACCATGAGACAGTTTGAAGGCGTGGAGGTGCTGATTGAGCCGCGCTCCCCGAGGGAGGGGAAGCTGAACCCACTAGTCGCTCGAACTCTAGCAGTAGTGAGAAAGGGAAGAATTCCTGTCAGGCTGGGCAACACGGCTAATGTGAGCGTTGACCTAGAAGCCGGGACACAGCTCGGCCGAGTCTACGCTCTAACCGAAGAGGTGAACCCTATGAGCCCCCTCCAGTTTGTACCGTCTACAGAGGGAGATTGGACAGTGACGGTCTCTACCATGGCCGCTGTCGCGGGTGACACCAACGTGGGGCGAGAACTCCGAGAGAAGTGTCAGTTGGACGTATCCCAATACTCCAAACGGGAGGTGTCTCAGGTGGAAGAGCTACTCCAAGAGCATCAGGCGTCCTTTGCCCGGCACGACACCGATTTTGGGTGCACCACCAGTATCAAACACGAGATCCCCACCGGTGACACTGCTCCTATCCGTGAAAGGTACCGCCAAATTCCTCCCCAGCAATACCAAGAAGTGAAAAATCTCCTGAATTCCATGCTACACGCGGGAGTGGTACGGGAAAGCCAGAGCCCCTGGGCGGCGCCGGTAGTGTTAGTCAAGAAGAAGGACGGATCCCTGAGATTCTGTGTGGACTACCGCCGTTTGAATGCTTGCACCATCCGGGACTCGTACCCTCTGCCAAGGATCGAAGAATCCCTGACAGCCCTGAAGAAAGCCAAATACTTCTCCTCGTTGGATCTGGCCAGCGGATATTGGCAGGTACCTATGCATGAGAAAGATAGAGAGAAGACTGCTTTCATCTTACCCATGGGCCTGTACGAGTTTGACCGGATGCCCTTTGGTCTGAACAACGCGCCGGGGACTTTCCAGCGGCTGATGGAGCGCTGCTTGGGAGACTTCAACTTCGACTTCACCCTCATCTATCTGGACGACATTGTAGTCTATTCGGCCACATTTGAAGAACACCTGCAGCAGCTGGGCCGTGTGTTCAGTAGGTTGAGGGAACATGGCCTGAAGTTGAAACCCAACAAGTGCCGTCTTCTGCAGCCCGAGATCAATTACCTGGGTCACCGGATCTCAGCCGAAGGCGTCCAGCCATCTTCAGAGAAGATAGCCGCCGTACAGGATTGGCCGCAGCCCACAAACGTCAAGGAGGTCAGGGCTTTCCTGGGGTTGGCCGGCTACTACCGCCGGTTCGTCAAAAACTTCGCCCGGCTTGCTGCACCCTTGCAGGATCTGCTTCGAGGGACCACCAACAGCCCCAGAGGACGACTCATCCGCTGGGGACCCAGCCAGGAAGACTCCTTCCAAGCCCTAAAGGGTGCCTTAACGTCTCCCCCCATCCTGGCATATGCGGACTACAACCTGCCCTTCCAACTACACACCGATGCCAGTTTACAGGGTCTAGGGGCAGTACTTTCACAGGTCCAAGACGGCAAGGAACGGGTCATAGCCTATGCCAGTCGGTCCCTACATGAGGGCGAGAAGAACCCCACCAATTATAGCTCGTTCCGGCTGGAGCTGTTGGCCCTAACGTGGGCTATGGCGGAGAAATTTGCAGGGTATCTCACGGGGACCGAAGTACTAGTCCTGACCGATAACAACCCGTTGGCCCATCTAGAAAATGCGAAGCTCGGAGTCATGGAGCAGCGTTGGATGGCTCGGCTCTCCAAGTTCAATTACAAGATCAAGTATCGGGCTGGCGCTGGGAACCAAAATGCGGACAGCCTGTCTAGAGTGTCATACCCCTTACTCAACCGAGACCGGGATGAAGAATTAGAAGGGGACGAGACACCTGACTTTGCAAAGCTCGCCCAACAGATGGTGGATCACCGCCAGCTCGTTGTGGGCGAAGCTGGAACTCCGGTGGGAGTCGCCTTGCCACCCCAGGAGTGGTGCAGGATTCAGGACCAGAACCCCGATTGGGCTCTACTCAAACAATGGGTGAAACGGCAGCAGAAGCCTCCCGCCGATATACGGGCGCGACTGTCTACCGGGACCTTGACCCTGCTCAGCCAGTGGGACCGGCTGATTCTGAGAGAAGGAGTGCTATACCGGAAGGTTCTCTTGTCACACATGCTGGAAGAATGCGCACAAGTTGTAGTGCCTGAACAATTGGCCCGTGAGATGGTGGTCCAGGCCCACAAAAGGAATGGACACTTCGGAATGGACAAGACTTTTCGGTGGGTTCAACAGTCCATCTATTGTCCGGGGCTCCGCAAGCTGGTTGAAGACGTCTGCCAGACCTGTCGCACCTGTGAACTACACAAGTCCTCTGAGCAGCGTGCACCTGTTCAGACAATTAAAACATCCAGACCCCTTGAGCTGTTGATGGTGGATTATCTGCTGGTTGGGACGGCGAGCAGTGGCTATCAGTATTGTTTAGTCATGGTGGATCACTTCACAAAATTCGCTGTCGCTGTCGCTACCAAAGACCAGACGGCTGAATCGGCTGCTCGGGCCATCTGTCGACAGTTCATCCATGTCTACGGGTGCCCGGAGAGGTTGCACTCCGACCAGGGGGCTTGTTTCGAGGGCCGAGTCATCGAAGAGCTGCACCAGATGTATGGGATCCAGAAGTCGAGGACCACTCCTTATCACCCACAAGGGAACGGTGCATGTGAACGCTTCAACCGGACCCTACTCCAGCTGATCCGCACCTTGGCCGATGATAAGAAAGACCAATGGCCTCAATTCCTTCCTGATTTAGTATGGGCCTATAACAACCAGGTCCACTCTGTGACTGGCTACACTCCACACACCCTTCTCTTTGGTCGCCCCGGAAAAGGGGTCCATGACCTGAACCTATTTCGCCCTGGAGTTGACGTCTGCCATAACTACCCCTCCTGGCTAAATGCTCACCGACAGAAGATGGAGACGGTACACCGACTGGTGAGCAAACAAATCCGGGGCCAGATACATGCTGATCCACTCCCCGTGCAAGAGCAACCCTTGAAGTTGGGACAGCCAGTCCTGCTCCGTATCAAGAAGCCCCAAGGGAAACTTCGAGCCAAGTGGGAGACTGAGGTTTACCGGGTAATCGAACGCCCCTACCCCAACGGGCATGTATACCGAGTGCGGGGTGAAGACAATCACAGCATCCGCACTGTGCACCGAAATATGTTGCGGCCCTGCCGATCCCAGCCTGACTCCCCTACCACAGTACCCGGAGGGGATGACACTACCAACACGACTGACGACACGGACGTTTCCCGGCACAGTGATCACCTTGACTCTGAGATCAGTGACCTCCCTACACAACCCAGTTCTTTCCCCGGGGTGCTGACTGGAGTGGGGCGTAGAGACAGTGACAGGGAGGGGAACAACCGACCCTTGAGGCGCACTGACCGCACCACTGCTGGGATCCCGCCCGGGCGGTCTTACAGGGACCAGTACGTATGGCCCACTTCTCAACCAACCCCTGTAACGTCTGCAGTCATCGCTGCCTGGGAACCGACGGTAGTTGACAGGGACTGCCAACCTTTAAGTGGGGGGGTATGTAATGGGGTCAACAAGTCCGACTGTATCCCTTCTGTAGAAATGGCTTTGAATACTGTTCCAGCAATTGCCCACAAGGGGGCAGCGTCGTACTGTACAACGACAAACACAGAGCTGGGAAATTCCCCACAGGAGCTGGTGTGTGAAAAACCAGAAGAGAAGACGCGGGAAAGTGTTGTTCAGCTCCGGAGCTCAGTGAGGAGAGTCCTGCGTGTGGTCTCCCTGAAGAGAGGGCTCGTTTTGCCGCAAAAGTCAGGAAGAAATCACCCGGTGAAAGCAGTTTCTGTCACTCCCAGTCTGCAGAACTTTGTTTTCCTCAGGGAGTTAACCGGACTACCGAGCACCGCCATCTGAGTGTAATTGCAGGGACTGTGACCTGCCTTCTTCTGCCCGGCGTGCTCCGGGACCAAAAGACTACTTATAATCCGTCACCAGCTGGGGAAGATAAAAGAAAAGAAAAGACCGAGGAGCTTCATCTCTCCAGCGCTGCACCGGGACCCATCACCGCGAGACCCCAGGCCTGCGACGTGGGAGCGACATCTTCTTTCGGGATAGACTGGTACGTGTTTGTAGGGAAAGTTAGGGAAAGTTGCCGCCATTTTTTGTTGTTGTTTTTTTCTTGCTGCATACCCGGAAGGAGTGAAAGTCCAGGGGCTTCCTATACCCATGTGTGCAGATAGCTCAGTTGATTGTATTATAAACATGTTTCCTAGTAAAGAAATGTTACTACTGGTAAAATCTGAGTATGGGGATTTTGTTGGAATAGAGCATACACACACACCCGCGGCCCTCCCATCGGTCGCTTCATGCTTGAAGTGACAAGTCTGGGAGGCCTCTGGCTGTGTAGTCGTGGCAGCACTGTATTCAAGGCACATCCCTGGCTTCATCACTTCTTTAATGTTGAGAGAGTGTATGTCGGTGTCTTCATTGGCCGATGCACAAAAAGGCTGCAGGCAAAAGTCCAGATGCAATAAAAACGACATTTATTCTCAAAGATAAAACACTCCGGTCAGCGGATTCCAGCAATATTAGTGGAGCTGGGGACAACCTGCCCAAACGCACCCTCTAGTGGGGATATGCCCAAAGTACTCCACTTCCTCCGGGCTCCCACTCTTCAGCCAAGCATACACCGGACCCACACCGGCAGAATAGGCTCTGAGGTTGCGTCCACCTCCTGATCTCCGGTGTCCCTTGATGGTCCGCTCACACAAATCGCACTTGCCGCTGCAGATGCTCACTCTCCGCTGACCCGGATCTTTCTGTCTCACACACACATTCAGACCTTGCCTAGCAATCCGGCCGACTCCTCCTCCCCGGTGGCAACAGCCGTCCCACCCGGCCACTAGGGGGTGCCCTAACACATCATAGAACAATAGTAAAACATTTTTAATAACAACAGTGCCGGGTTATCTATGCTAGACTAGTAGGGGGTAGGCCCACCCACTACATGCCTCCCCTCTTAAAATCCGAGCCTCCCGGCAAGGCTCTTAAACACATAAAAACATAAACACATAAAAACCTTTCGGTTCAGTCCTCAACAGCGGCACCAGTTCAGCGGCGCTCCCGGTCTTGAGGGGCGCTTGATGGCGCAACAGCGCTCCCGGTCTCTGGATAGCGCCCGGAGGCTCAACAGCGCTCCCGGTCTTAGATGGGCGCCCGGAGGCTCAACAGCGCTCCCGGTCTTAGATGGGTGCCCGGAGGCTTCAGTAGCGCTCCCGGTCTTCGCTGGAGGGCAACAGGCCCGTCAAACTTTGCAACAACAAAAGAACTTTTCGCCGGTCTGGAACAACACCGGTCTTTGAAGGTGCTGAAGTTAACAACTTACTCTGGGGGCCAGGCTCGCTTCCATTCTTCCGCTTGAGCCTGGATATAGGCCCCCAGAGATTGTCCCGGCTGGCGGCGGATTCGCCTGAAAGACACAGGGGCGAAAGGCGGCTCCGCCGGTGCAGCTGCTGCAGCTCCTCTTGGGGGTGATGGTGTCTCTGCCCGAGATGGCGGTGGTGCGTCCAGCATGATGACCGGCTTGTTTGTAACATTTTGCGTTACCGCTACCACGGTTGGAACCTTCTCCGGGTCAGAGGCCGATGCAGTCGCTGTTTCCGGGACAGCAGCCATGACACGCCGGGGTTGAGAGGGCGCGGGCGGGAGCGATCTGGCATGGCTCCGGCGCCGCTCTTGCTGCTCCTCCCACTCAATCTCCTCCTGCCACTGCTCCGCTTCCCGGGTGGTTGGCATGCGGGAGACACAAACAGCAAACAGGCCGCGGCTACCTGCGTCCGGCAGGAACTGGACTTTCTCGCCCGGCCACAAAGTATGGAGTCGCTTGGGCAGTCCTTCCACGTCGAGATGAACTCTATTATAAAAGTAATCATCCCCGGTCTCGACTTCTCGGATGAATCCATATCCGTCCTGCTGGTTGAACTTAACAACCACCCCGGTCACAAACTGCTGTGCCAGCTCCTCGCCACCAGAACCGGACAGCATTTCCCGGACGATGGTCTCGGCCAGGAGACGTTCCTGGACGGGGTCAGGCTTCGGGGTCGGGACACTGGGGCGCGGCTCCGCAGGCGGGGCGATGACTGGATCCCAGAAGAAGCCCAGGTGATCTTTCTCCAAGCGCTCAGCAAACTCCTCAGCCGGCTCCGGCACAAATGGGGAAGCGGCGGCGTTAAGCTGCGGGGTCTCCCATGGGAAGACTGCAACCCCCGGACGGTTTGGCATGGGTGGGGTGGCATAGGTCGCCTTCACCTCTGTGATGGTGCTCCCGGTTTGAGCATCCCATGAGGTCTTCCAGGAAACTTTGTCCGGCCTGGTGGAACCTCCCGGTCCAATGGGAAGGTCCGCCAACGCGGCCTCACTAGCAGGGGCGAACCGGGGTCGACCTCGACCGAGGCTGATTAGGGCCATAGTCGTTGCCAACTCCGCGGGTTGCCCAAAGGTCTCCATCTCGGTCTCCGACAGTATCGCTGGTAATGGCGGTGATGTCGACGCTGAGACTGGGGAAAGTGGAGGCGGGTCTTCGTTTCCCGCTCTTAAACGGACTCCACCCCCAGCCTCACGCATCATCTTGACTCCTCCGCTGAGGTACTTCTTTTTCTTTTTCTTCATCTTCAATGCCCTGGAGCTGGCGCCTCCCCTCTTTGGGCGGAGTACTCTGTCCTTTTTCTTCGGCGCCGGCCAGCCCCAGGCTCTTCTTTTGGCGCCAACTTTTCGCGCGCTCTCGTTATCTTCACAGACGACGGCCATCTTGCCGCCATCTTGTGCCCGGTCCAACGCCTTGGGCACTTCTTCCTCCCACCATGGGACTGGAAATCTGTTCTCATAGCCCGGAGACGGTGCACTCGGCACCACTTGGTCTCCGGCTTCTTGGGTTCCTGGCAGGGAAATCGGATCCTGCCGACTACGCCACTTGAAGTGACAAGTCTGGGAGGCCTCTGGCTGTGTAGTCGTGGCAGCACTGTATTCAAGGCACATCCCTGGCTTCATCACTTCTCTAATGTTGAGAGAGTGTATGTCGGTGTCTTCATTGGCCGATGCACAAAAAGGCTGCAGGCAAAAGTCCAGATGCAATAAAAACGACATTTATTCTCAAAGATAAAACACTCCGGTCAGCGGATTCCGGCAATATTAGTGGAGCTGGGGACAACCTGCCCAAACGCACCCTCTAGTGGGGATATGCCCAAAGTACTCCACTTCCTCCGGGCTCCCACTCTTCAGCCAAGCATACACCGGACCCACACCGGCAGAATAGGCTCTGAGGTTGCGTCCACCTCCTGATCTCCGGTGTCCCTTGATGGTCCGCTCACACAATCGCACTTGCCGCTGCAAATGCTCACTCTCCGCTGACCCGGATCTTTCTGTCTCACACACATTCAGACCTTGCCTAGCAATCCGGCCGACTCCTCCTCCCCGGTGGCAACAGCCGTCCCACCCGGCCACTAGGGGGTGCCCTAACACATCATAGAACAATAGTAAAACATTTTTAATAACAACAGTGCCGGGTTATCTATGCTAGACTAGTAGGGGGTAGGCCCACCCACTACAATCTTTCAGCAACCATGACTCTCCCACACACTTTACTCTTTAGCCATTGCCCTTGAGATCACCATTTCAAAAGTTGGAACCCTACATGACTTGTTTAATGTTCCTTATTTATATAAATGGAGAATCCTTTTTTCCAGATTGGGACGCGGGAGTTTAGTTGTACAATACTAAACATGATCTATCGTTTTGCTTCTTTCTACATCATGTATTAGCAGTTACATTGATTTATGTAGTTTGTATTACGCTTATGAATTTTGCATTTCGTTTTTATGGTAAAGAACACTTTAAAAGCTCATCTACTGCAGGACTCATTTTCAGGAGACCTACGGATCGAAAAGCATTATTGAGAATACGAGGGTTTGCTGACCCTGTTTTGTGAGCAGCTTTGCCTATTTTAAAATACAGTAGAAGTTAATGGATCTCTCTAATGATCCTTAAAATTAGAGAAGGAAGATAAAATGTAGAAATACGTGCACAATTACTCTGGAGAATCATTATCTGTGAATATTTTCTTAACCTTAGGAAACTGGTAGTTGTTTACTGAAGTGGTCATACTATATACACTATTCACACACTATATACACCACTCACAAAAAGTTTGGGATATTTGGCTTTCGAGTGAAAATTTCAGAATTTCTAAAATGCCCTCTAAACTTTTTCAGGTGAACTTAAATGTGACCTTCTCTAAACTTTTGGATGCTCATGTCCAACTGCTCAATTTTTAAGTACTTTTTGCACAACTTGCTGTTATTCAACAAGGAGCTTAATGGCAAAATTCACAACAGGTGTTTGATCCATGAACCTCATGGTGGGGATGAGAGGACCTCCGGTGAGCAACACAACACAAAGGGTGCACCAGGGAAACATTGCAGAGGATGGCACTAGCGCTAAGAATAGGGGTGAGATCACCCTTTAACACTAACCTACATCTGATCTCTGCACTCTCCAACGTCCCTAGATAGGTAATCCCCCACGCGCTGTCAAATGCCTTAAACTCACCCTGACTAGTGAGGGAGAGCGAGACACTAGAATAAACCACAAGGAAGGTAAGACAAACAGGGGGAAAAAAAACAACAAAGTTCTCCACAACTGCTCAAGCAGGAAACATCTCTGCTGCAACAGAAACAACACCTCAGTGTCTCCAGAGCCTGACTCCTAAGGGGTCTGTTATAGAATGAGCTATAGCCGGCATAGGAGAGAGTGAGGAGTGTTTATATAGCGGAAAGGCGTGGCTGCAGCTAAGGTTAATAGGTGCAAATCAATCTCAGCAGTATAGAAAAGAGAAAAGACCTGAACCCCTCAAACACGAAAAGGAATTAAATACGCTCCTACTATAAGAGATGAGAAGATTCTAAAATGACTCTGCAATCAACCAAATGCTGTGACCTTCTGATCCCCTATCACCAAGAAGAGGTCTCAAAGGTACAATGCACTTGTGACAGTATCCATCCTTCTATGAGGCGCCTCCGGACCTTCAGTGTCAGATTTGTCCATATGGACATATGGAAGGAATGTTCCAATCTACTGCCATTAACTTCTGATGCTGCCACCCACATTCTCTCTTCTGGACCATAACCCTTCTAGTGTACCAAGTATTGAAGAGGGCGGTGAACAAAATGGGAATCGACAATACTGGCCATCTGAACTTGTAAGTTATCATCAGCAATCACTGGAAGCGGTGGTAAAAGGTGACAGTTCATAGGACACAACATATTCATAGAGTAACAATCTGTGAACTACATTGTGGATTTTAAGCTCCTGAGGCAACTCAAGATGAAACGGCGATAACCTTATATGGACCTAGAAACCTAGGACCTAGTATCCAAAAAGTAATCTTCAACTTATTGTTTCTGGTGGAAAGCCATATATAATCATTCACACACAGGTCCAGACCTAACAAACGTCTTATCAGCCATGCATTTGTATCTGTTACCCATAAACTTTAGGTTATTTTGTACCAATCACCATACAGAAGAGAGCAATGGTGAAAACTGTTCATCGTTCAGAACCCCCAAATAAATACTCATCTCTACTGAAAGCACAGAACTGAGGGTGAAAGCTGTATGCACCAAAAGAAAAATGGTGACCTACCAATAAACAATTGTCGCAATGAGTACACAAACTCAACCAAGGGTAAGTAAGATGCCCAATCTTTTTGGTTTTTCAGACAATCCCAAAAAGTAGGTTTTTAGACTTTGGTTAGATGGAACGTCTGAATCATTTGATTGAGGAAAAAGGATAGATGTACCCCCAGACGAGTACAAAATGCTTTCCAAAATTTACATACAAACTGGGTCCCCTGATCTGACTGTTTGACAGCCAGCCTGCATATTTGACTCTCCTAGTCCTTGCTGATCCATGTGCAATCTGGCAATTATTGCTTCCTATGCCATCAACTTTGGTCCATGTTGCTCATCCGTCATGGCCTCTGGCTTAGAGAATCCATCTCACCAGGTGAGCTCATAAGACTTAGCACTTGCTCTACTATTTTGACCATAAACATGTCCATGGTCCTCAATAGAGTTGAGTGGATTGCTAATAATCCGGGTCCGGTGGATCAGTGTCGGGTTGACATGGAAGTCCGAGATCCGATCCGGAATTCGGCCAATATATCAATGAGGAGCGGGAGAGCGAGAGAGCGAGACACGGATCGTGCACCCGGAATCCCGAGTCTGGGTCGGACTCTGATCTACCACTCAAACCGCGCGGATCCGTATTTATCCGGTCCAGGTCCTCTCAACACTAGTCCTCAATGATTACTAATGTCTCTAATTGAAATAAACAGATATTCACTGATTAAAATGAAGATATGCTAAATTAATTCTTCTGAGCTTTTCAGAAAACAGGTCTGACTCTTTACAGATCCAATAATTATAAATTAAGGATTTAGGAACTTTATGCTGGATCCAGATTGATAGAAATATGAATAAACAAAAGCCAGGTATATCCCATTTCTAAGTTAAATGTTAAACATAATTGAAAGTTCATCCCTTCTAATGTTTGTCAGTAAATAAAGTCAGCTCATCAGATTAAAAAGTTGTTTCTCAAATAAGTATCACTGAGCTAATTGAGGCTACAGATGTAGAAATTGATGAGAGGCACTTTACTCTCAGTCACATCACACAAACTCTCTGTTCCTGCTGTGACTCTTATGCAGAGATCTGTAATTCTATCATTAAAGTTACTCCATTTTTGATGTTCATATTTTATGCCCTTCAGTCATTATGTAAACCTGTCATGAGAACTGTGGGATAGTGATGAACCGGGGCTCCTAAGCTGTCCCTCAAGCTAGGAGGCCCTATTCTATCCCTAATCTCAGGGATACTTTTGATGGTGGAGAAGCCAGAGTCTCCTTCCTGGCCATGCTCCTTAAAAAGTCCTGATCTGATTCCACCTCCCCCTCCCCCAGTGAGGGACCGAGGCAGGAGAGTGATGAAATCTCATAGATAAGTACAGACAGGGGAAAACAAAAACGGTCACACAGCATGCACACGCAAAGGTAAACACAATAAGATATTCAGGAGAAAAAACAAGAGCAAAAAGCAAGCTACAAAACAACAAGGGTAAAAACAAAAAAACAAAAAAATGAGCCGGAGTATGAGATGGTATACATGGAGCTTGTGAGCTCATGTTCACACTGGCCATTAGACAAAGAGAAACCAAGGGAAAAATTGTGAAAACATACCCTGCTGTAACTAAATAAAAGCATAGTGCATATAAACATAGGGTACTTAGTAAACACTGTTTTTGATCAAAAAAAGGCATAAAGCTATCCCACCAACGCCAAGGTGTGCCCAGTTGGGATAGTACCTACACTCTCTAATATTAAAACCTTACCATGGGTCTAAAATAGGCCTCAATGTGGCTAAGGGCTGAGAGCGACCGGGTCCCAACAGGACACACACAGTCAGGGGGATTCACAGAATGAAATGTCCAGCTCACCAAGAGGGAGGGCCACACCCCATTTGTACTGAATACAAAGACAACAAGGGTAAACTCCACAACTGCACCAAGCAATAAGCACAACTTTCACCAGTAAGTCTGGGACACCACACTTCACAGACCAACATAGAATAAACTATAGCTGGCATGGGTGGAAGGTTTCATCCAACATAAATAGGAGAGGAGCACGTGTGATAAACCACATGTGACCAAAGGAGCAAGCAGATAAGCAGAGATTAACTCTTTCTTGCCTGCCTATGAATCAGCACACAGCAGGTTGACGCCCAAGTCTACTTGTGTTGATCCCAGACACTAGAGAAACCATCGTGCGGCGCATCAGAACCTGCAATCTAAACAGTGACCAACGCCGCCATGACAGTCAGCGAAGCGTGTGCAAAACTCAGTGTGACAACACCTTTAATTATGGCTTATTATAGAAGTAAATTAGGGGACATAAGATTTTGGATAAACTAGGAATTATGTAAAATTAATGAATAAGTAATATAGTTTTTTTATTGGAATATGGTCTTTTAAAAAAACATTTTACTCAATTTATTTATGAGATATAACACTAGGATGACAATTTCTTCAAACAAACTCATGAAAATATGTTCAGGTGATAGTCTCTACTAGTGATAGGAGAACCCATACTATAAAGTTCGGGGTTTGTACCAGATACCTAATGTCCATGCATGGACCCCGAACATTGACTTCTCAGGGAAGTCCATGTTACCGTTCAGATTTGGCCACCTGGAGAATTAAATGAAAAAAGAAAGAAAATAAGAAATAAAGCAGAACCATTATTCTTACTGACCTTCCCTGTGGCTGTCACACTACATCAGGGTCTGATAATCAACTCTCATACATATTCACTGCTTCCCCCTCCCATTGTCAGTCCCAATATCTGTTATTGGTTGCTGTTGGACCACGCTCCCACCCTGTGTGACCGCATCTGTGATTGGGTGGAACCACACATGATGTCTGCATTCCTATAGTAGTATAAAAATAACTAAATAAATGTAAAATTGGTGTAGGGTCCCCCTATATTGTGATACTCAGAGCAGATAAATCATATAGCTACAGATTTCAGCCCTATGCCACGTGCTCATCTTGACTGTGTTTGAAAATAATAGGGACCCTATATGGCTTTTTAAAATAATTTATATAAATAATTTTAAAAAATGGAACGTTGTCCTCCAAAATTTTGATACCCAGCCATAATAAAGCTGACAGTTGGGGGCTGGTATTCTCAGGCTGGGGAGGCCTATGGTTATTGGGGCCCCCAGGCTAAAAATATCAGCCTGAATCCACCCAGAATTGTGGCATCTATTAGATGTGACAATTTCGAGCTATACCTGCAGTGTCAATCAAGGTGATCAAAAAGGAATGAATGACAGCTCACTGCTGCCACTAAGCTCTAGCTTAGTCATAGGTAGGGGTCTATGAGAACTCACCCATTACTAATCCTCTAAGTGGAAAAAAAAAAATAAAAAATATCTTTTGAAATAAAATACAAAAACCCCCCACCCCTTTCTCCAATTTATAAAACCTCGCAAACACCCAGGCTGGACGTAATACACAACATGATGTCCCACAATGATCCCGACTCTGCTACATACTGAAGTCACAGAGTGTGGGCACATTACAGGACATGACCCCCCTGTCATGAACAGCCGGGGGAGTCACTCAGATATCCCACCGCTGCCACCAATTTGTCATAAACAGCCGGGGGGGGGGGGGGGAGGCACTCAGATATCCCGCAGCTGTTCGCCGATTTGTCACAAACACGACTACTCTCTAGCGCCCCCCTTGTCGGCAGGCCACTTTTGGTACTGCAGGACACTGAACAGAATGAGGCTGCTGAGCTAATAATGTCAAATATTGGAGGTCTCACAGCAAGGGTAAATGTATATCACTGATTCCCGCTAATGGAATATTATATACAGTCATATGAAAAAGTTTGGGCACCCCTATTAATGTTAACCTTTTTTCTTTATAACAATTTGGGTTTTTGCAACAGCTATTTCAGTTTCATATATCTAATAACTGATGGACTCAGTAATATTTCTGGATTGAAATGAGGTTTATTGTACTAACAGAAAATGTGCAATCCACATTTAAACAAAATTTGACCGGTGCAAAAGTATGGGCACCTCAAAATAAAAGTGAATTAATATTTTGTAGATCCTCCTTTTGCAAATATAACAGCCTCTAGTCGCTTACTGTAGCTTTTAATGAGTTCCTGGATCCTGGATGAAGGTAGATTTGACCATTCCTGTTTACAAAACAATTACAGTTCAGTTAAGTTTGATGGTCGCCGAGCATGGACAGCCGCTTCAAATCATCCCACAGATGTTCAATGATATTCAGGTCTGGGGACTGGGATGGCCATTCCAGAACATTGTAATTGTTCCTCTGCATGAATGCCTGAGTAGATTTGGAGCAGTGTTTTGGATCATTGTCTTGCTGAAATATCCATCCCCTGCGTAACTTCAACTTCGTCACTGATTCTTGCACATTATTGTCAAGAATCTGCTGATACCGAGTTGAATCCATGCGACCAGCAACTTTAACAAGATTCCTGGTGCCAGCATTGGCCACACAGCCCCAAAGCATGATGGAACCTCCAAATTTTACTGTGGGTAGCAAGTGCTTTTCGTGGAATGCCGTGTTTTTTTGCCTCCATGCATAACGCCTTTTTGTATGATCAAACAACTCAATCTTTGTTTCATCAGTCCACATGACCTTCTTCCAACATGTAACTGGCTTGTCCAAATGTGCTTTTGCATACCTCAGGCGACTCTGTTTGTGGCATGCTTGCAGAAACGGCTTCTTTCGCATCACTCTCCCATACAGCTTCTCCTTGTGTAAAGTGCGCTGTATTGTTGACCGATGCACATTGACACCATCTGCAGCAAGATGATGCTGCAGGTCTTTGGAGGTGGTCTGTGGATTGTCCTTGACTGTTCTCACCATTCTTCTTCTCTGCCTTTCTGATATTTTTCTTGGCCTGCCACTTCTGGGCATAACAATAACTGTACCTGTGTTCTTCCATTTCCTTACTATGTTCCTCACAGTGGAAACTGACAGTTTAAATCTCAGACAATTTTTTGTACCTTCCCCTGAACAACTATGTTGAATAATCTTTGTTTTCAGATCATTTGAGAGTTGTTTTGAGGAGCCCATGATGCCACTCTTCATAGGAGATTCAGATAGGAGAACAACTTGCAAGTGGCCACCTTAAATACCTTTTCTCATGATTGGATACACCTGCCTATGAAGTTCAAAGCTCAATGAGGTTACAAAACCAATTTAGTGCTTTAGTAAGTCAGTAAAATGTAGTTAGGAGTGTTCAAATCAAGAAATTGATAAGGGTGCCCATACTTTTGCACCGGTCAAATTTTGTTTAAATGCTGATTGCACATTTTCTGTTAGTACAATAAACCTCATTTCAATCCAGAAATATTACTCAGTCCATTAGTTATTAGATTTATGAAACAGAAATAGCTGTTGCACAAACCCAAATTGTTATAAAGAAAAAAGGTGAACATTAATAGGGGTGCCCAAACTTTTTCATATGACTGATGTATCTATATCTATATCTATATCCATCTATATATATATATCTATATATATCTATATATATATATATATATATATATATATATATATATATATATATATATATATATATATATATATATATATATATATATATATATATATATATATATATATATATATATATATATATATATAATCTATATACACACACACACACCCCTCGGTACCCTTAATGATAGCACCCCAATAATTCTATGCAATAATAATTACGCTGCCCCCACCCAGACTTTATACAGATACCTGGGGACCCGTTTCAGATAGCATGAGGCCCTTCGGGTTTTTTTGATTCATATATAAAGCATGAGGAAAGAAACTATTCAATTTTATATATTTAATTCGAAAATAGGCAGTGTTTAAAAAAAAATATACAAGAATTTACAAAAAAGGGAACAATACAAATACAGTATAGACAGTTACATAAAAATAAGCGGCATAAACGTGAAACTTACTAAACTCGTGCCATAGATGTGACGTCCAAATTTAGAGAGGGAAGGTCTCCAAGAGAAGGAGATGGTATAGAGAGACGGCCAGCATCACCACTTACTGATGCCTTCCAGTACTGACTCCCCCCCCATCAAGGAGCTAGTCGCTCTTATGCCCTTAGGTAACCCCCCCTCTCTGTGACCTCATTTTACAGTCTCTTGTGGGTTGTGCCGATATTGTCACAAAGATCTTTCATTCTAGCTTTTCACATATCTTTGCCCCTGGGGCACACAGGTGAAAGATATTAGCGTCATTTTATCTCTCGATTTTACATTTACATAGATACCAAACACAACGCATCTAGCATGATTTTACTGGCCAATACTCATTTGTTGCGCTACCAGTGATCTTCCAGTGAAGTTAAACGGTGTGCTGGGTTCAGCGCTCCACAGGGATTCTGGCAATATGCTTTTCATTTTTCTAGCATTAACGTAGCGCTTAAAAATTGTTTTAGAAGTTTTTCCCTCCAACAGAACAAAGGGATGTCTTTTCTATGCATCCTTCGGCTGCAGCTCTACCGTCACCCAAAGTCATAAATACCTAAACTTTCAGGCCGATCAGATAATCAGCATAACGATCTGTGGCTGATGGCAAAGAGGGGGGTAAGGACCCTTCAAGAGTTTTACATGACACCTCCACTTCAGCTTCAGGAAGACACTGACTAAGCTGCAGCTGTGAGTGGTGAGGTTACTGAGTTTACCTGCAGTCACAGCTGGAGGCTCCCATGGTCCTCCAACTGTGACCTCAGGTAAACTCACCTCAGGTGAATTCATTGACTTCAAAAGAAATCTGCATCTCCAGGCACTTAACATTTTTTTTTGCCTAGTGATGCAGATTTGGTGCTGGAATTTATACACCCAATTCATGCATTAATACTTAAATTCTTACAAAAAAAAAAAAAAAAATCGCATCAAAATGTGCCGCTGTTTTGATATGCTAATGATGTGGATTTTTTGCAAGGAGCTGCAGATTTGGTGCAGGAATTCCAGCACCAAACCTGTATCTCCTGCATACACAAACTGTAAACTGTGTTTATCTGGACACTGATTTCAGGAATAACAACAAAAGCAAGGATCACCAAGCTACGAGTTACCAACTTTGGACACATCAAACATAGAGCGCAATCACTGGAGAAGGACATCATGATCGGAAGAATAGAAGGAACAATGTGAAGAGGAAGACCAGCAACCCGATGGCTTGATACTATCAACATCGGAGAAGACCCTAATGGACCTATCTAGGCTGCACAAGATCAATTTTTATACTGAGCGTTTATCCATCAAGTCTTCATGGTTTGAGATCAAGATGAAGGCCATTAAATAATAAAATGTTTTTGACTAAGACATAACTTCGGTATCGACTCAAAATTATTCACCATAACTATTCCTGTGCTTGATTGAGAAGGCATATTTCTTAGTCCTCCAGAGAATTATTTGTAAGTGCCTGCTTGCAAAAAGGTAAAAAAAAAAAATTAAACAAGAATACATAACATGAAGTTAAGAGGCACTGGAGAAAGCTTCAGATCCTCTTTGGAAATAATCGTAAAATTGGAGCAAATCTGTTCTATAATTATGCCACTTCTGTGCTTGTTCATGTTTCCATCTATTTTTTTTTAATAGGTATCTAATAGAAGATAAGAAATAAAGCATCTCTCAGGAAATGGTCGTTTCTGAAATTTAGGTCAATAGAATAAATGGTCAATATAAGTCATCGGTAGGGATGAGCAAAACCAAACACTATCTTTTCATGGAGGCCCTTGTCCAAGTTTGGGTGCTGTTCATATGCTAATAAAGTATGTTAAACAAGGTTTTGGGCATGGAGAATATGTCTGTATGCTGCAGTGACCAAATTAAAGAAAAATAAAATGATGTGTGGTTCCCCCTATTTTTGATAACCAGCACAGGTAAAGCAGACAACTTTGGGCTGCAACCTTTAGCTACCAGCTTTACCTTGGCTGGTTATCAAAAATAGAGGGGATCCCACGCCTTTTTCATTATTTATTTAAATAAATTTTAAAAAATGACTTGGCATCCCCTCTCTTTTTGAGAACCAGCAAAGGTAAAGCTGACAGTTGAGAGTTGCAGCCCAAAGTTGTCTGCTTTACCTGCACTGGTTATCAAAAATAGAAAGAACCATACCTTTTTTTTTATTCCCTATTCACATTTGTTCTCAGGGTTCTTTCCCCTATTTTGCAGCCCTCTAGCCCTTACTGCCAACATTTTACTGCACCAAGGTTTGTGTCCCTATTGACTTATATGGGATTTGGGGTCCAGGATTATACTCAGGTCCTTCACCAAACTTTTAACAAACGTTTTGCGGAACGTAGCGAACCCAAACTTTCGCTCATCCCTAATCATCGGCCAGAAACGGCAAATTAAAAATCTAAAATTGTAAAGGCATGTAGGATGTATGGAAAGGAACCATAACAGTTTCCTGTGACTAGGCAAAAAAAAATGATGGCACTTCCAAAACTTCAATGTGAACAAGTGCACAACTGAACATGACAGAAAATTACAAAAAAAAGAGACAGTTGCACTCTGAAATGCTAAAGCATGAAAACCATGAATGTAAGAATATAGATATACATTACTGCTAAAGGAAATCTAAGAAAAAATGAGATATTTAGCAGACAAACACGTCCATTTTTATATCTGCCCAGTAGCCACGACAAGGCATATCTTGTATCTAGGTTTAAAAAACGCCTGTGTATGGGCAAGTAGGAACCAGCTATAGAGAAAATTAGATATCTAGGATGCAAAAAACAGCTATTTTTATATCTGCCCAGTCATGTACCTGTTCACATTGCAGTTTTGGGAGTGCCATCAGTGTTTTTGTCTAGATTAATGGAGGTCATGCATTCTGACTTTGCACCCCTCCCCCACTAACCACAGGTGATTTTATTCTCTATAGCAGGTTCCAACTTGCCCATACACAGGAGATTTTAAAACCAGAGAGGCTTTAATTCAGAGTAGGTATCCAGTTACGAGGTATGCCTTGACGTGGCTACTGGGCAGATAAAGAAATGGCCATTTTTGTATGCTAAATATCATTTTTTTCTTAGATTTCCTTTACTAGTAATGCATATCTATACTCTTACAGTCTTGGTTTTCATACTTTAGCATTTCAGAGTGTTACTGGCTCTTTTTTTCTAAGTTTCCGGTGACTGTCACATAGAATTTTAAATGGGGCTTTTGTTGGAGAAAATACATGCTAAAGCTGTGAAAAGCCCTGGCAGCATTCTTACACCGGAATGAACAGGATGTCAATGTGTGTGTCTGTTTTTACAATTCGCAGTTAATCAATAATTGGATTTTAACAATGGAGAGGATGACAAAGCTACTCTCAAAGATCTGAATAAAAGACATTCAGGGTCTCTGTCTCAGGGCCAACAATTAAAGTTGTACTGTATTTTTGTTTGTTAATAGTCCCATGTGTTATCTGCAAATAACAGAAGAGGTTCGACATAAAAAAAAAAAAAGAAAAAAGACAGACGTTTATTGTTTTCTTGTTCAAAACAGATTTTGATTGGCTCAGGTTGTATATTTTAATTCTTATTTGCATAAACTAAAGGGCAAAACAATTTCAAATGTAACCGTTTTCTTGAACTTGACCAGAAATTTAAATTTGAATTTGTTTTTTTCAACCTGAATTCAATGGTCTTTCCACATCCCAGAGCAAAATAAATTTGGGGTGCAACCCCCCCCATCAAAAAAAAAAATATTCCCACTATATCTATTTATTTTATAAAATTTGATTTGAGGCCAATTCCAATTATCTTTAACAGATTCACTTGTATGTAATAATATTCTTGATTTCCACAGCACTGACAACTTCTGCCGCACTTTATAATTTTGATGATATACACTACTCTACCCATGGCATTAAATGACCATATATTGGCTACGTTTTTCAATTAGTAGGCTAATATCCTGACCATGCTTCTGATCTGAACAGAGCAATAATTTAGAGATCATTCTGTGTACATCGGTTGCCATTGTTCTTGGCATCACATATCCTGTTTACACAAGACTGCCAAAAAATAGCTTAATGATTATTTGAGAGACAGAGAGACACACACACAGACACAGAGAAAGAGACACAGAGAGATAGAGAGACACACACACACACACACACACACACACACACACACACGTGGCGCCCCTGAAGCTCTGGTCACCACAGGGTACTGCACATCAGTTAAGGTGCGGTATCCATCTCAGGTAAGGAGGGGGTTAATCACCGGTGTTCCACATTCACACTTTTCATACAGCTTAGGAGCCTTCTCACAGAGAAGGTTGGCTCAGGGTAGATAGGGGTATGGCCATCACGATGCATGGGACTTCCCCGGTCACTGAAACCAGCCACTTGGAGGGCAGGGTCCACTTGAGTAGAAGTAGGCGCAACACACTCACATGAGACAGACAAGTCGGGACCATAGTTCTCACAAGACACTTCTAGAACTCTTGGACTTTACTAGTCCTGGGGCTTGAAGCAGGAGCTCAGCCCGGGTTTGTAACTGCTGAGGGGGACATCCTAGGAAAAGGACACTTTTCCTCTCTCTCTATTCAAACACTGATGGTAACCCCTTTACTTGCTTGGGATTTCCCGGAGACCACGATGGCAGAGACCAGCACCTGAGTGTACAGTCAGGGCCAGAAATATTTGGACAGTGACACAAGTTTTGTTATTTTAGCTGTTTACAAAAACATGTTCAGAAATACAATTATATATATAATATGGGCTGAAAGTGCACACTCCCAGCTGCAATATGAGAGTTTTCACAACCAAATCGGAGAAAGGGTTTAGGAATCATAGCTCTGTAATGCATAGCCTCCTGTTTTTCAAGGGACCAAAAGTAATTGGACAAGGGTCTCTAAGGGCTGCAATTAACTCTGAAGGCGTCTCCCTCGTTAACTACTTCAGTGATTACAGGTTAAAAGGTCTGGGGTTGATTACAGGTGTGTGGTTTTGCATTTGGAAGCTGTTGCTGTGACCAGACAACATGCGGTCTAAGGAACTCTCAATTGAGGTGAAGCAGAACATCCTGAGGCTGAAAAAAAAGAAAAAATCCATCAGAGAGATAGCAGACATGCTTGGAGTAGCAAAATCAACAGTCGGGTACATTCTGAGAAAAAAGGAATTGACTGGTGAGCTTGGGAACTCAAAAAGGCCTGGGCGTCCACGGATGACAACAGTGGTGGATGATCGCCGCATACTTTCTTTGGAGAAGAAGAACCCATTCACAACATCAACTGAAGTCCAGAACACTCTCAGTGAAGTAGGTGTATCTGTCTCTAAGTCAACAGTAAAGAGAAGACTCCATGAAAGTAAATACAAAGGGTTCACATCTAGATGCAAACCATTCATCAATTCCAAAAATAGACAGGTCAGAGTTAAATTTGCTGAAAAACACCTCATGAAGCCAGCTCAGTTCTGGAAAAGTATTCTATGGACAGATGAGACCAAGATCAACCTGTACCAGAATGATGGGAAGAAAAAAGTTTGGAGAAGAAAGGGAACGGCACATGATCCAAGGCACACCACATCCTCTGTAAAACATGGTGGAGGCAACGTGATGGCATGGGCATGCATGGCTTTCAATGGCACTGGGTCACTTGTGTTTATTGATGACATAACAGCAGACAAGAGTAGCCGGATGAATTCTGAAGTGTACCGGGATATACTTTCAGCCCAGATTCAGCCAAATGCCGCAAAGTTGATCGGACGGCGCTTCATAGTACAGATGGACAATGACCCCAAGCATACAGCCAAAGCTACCCAGGAGTTCATGAGTGCAAAAAAGTGGAACATTATGCAATGGCCAAGTCAATCACCAGATCTTAACCCAATTGAGCATGCATTTAACTTGCTCAAATCCATACTTAAGACGGAAAGACCCACAAACCAGCAAGACCTGAAGGCTGCGGCTGTAAAGGCCTGGCAAAGCATTAAGAAGGAGGAAACCCAGCATTTGGTGATGTCCATGGGTTCCAGACTTAAGGCAGTGATTGCCTCCAAAGGATTCGCAACAAAATATTGAAAATAAAAATATTTTGTTTGGGTTTGGTTTATTTGTCCAATTACTTTTGACCTCCTAAAATGTGGAGTGTTTGTAAAGAAATGTGTACAATTCCTACAATTTCTATCAGATATTTTTGTTCAAACCTTCAAATTAAACGTTACAATCTGCACTTGAATTCTGTTGTAGAGGTTTCATTTCAAATCTAATGTGGTGGCATGCAGAGCCCAACTCGCGAAAATTGTGTCACTGTCCAAATATTTCTGGACCTAACTGTAGCTTTAAAATGAGTAAAAGAACCTGGAGCCACTGTTGCCAACTCAGACTCTGATTAGCGAGCCGGCGCCCCAGGATCTGGTGCTCCCAGGGGACTGCCATACCCTCAGTCATCCACCCGGGGCCTGCTTCGCCTGTGGGTAGCGACACCATTCCGGCTGCCATAACACCTGCCCCAGCAAGGACTTCTGCAGCAGTAGCTACTCCCTGGCTGCATACCACAGATGGCGTCACGACAAACTTTCCCCAATGTTCCGATTTCCCCTCAGTTTGCTTCATGCCTCGGGGCAATGGAATCGGGCAAGGCCACCCGTGACATCGCCTGACCCGACCCTTAACAGCCCAGCAGTGAGTAGGTTAACCACCTGCCCTGTGTGGTGCTGCACACATACAGAGACACACACACACACACGCGCGCAGAGACACACACACGCGCAGAGACATACGCACGCGCAGAGACAGAGACAAAATACTTACTCAGTAGCTCTTGACATAGAAGATGTCTCTGCCTTATAAAAGTGTGTTACACTGGGAACTGCTGATCTGTGATGGCCCCTGCCTTAAGACCAGAGGTTAGGATTCTCTGATGTTTAAGCAGTGGTGAAAAGATACCAGGAAGTTTTTTGTTTGTTTTTATTACGAACAGCAAATCAAATCTCAAAAATGTTTGAATTCACATGAAACTGAGCATTTTAGGAAATTAAACCCAAACTCGATACTTTGCAGATTGACGTGCTCATCTTACGTTATGATACAATGTTTGTTATTTTGATGGAATAATTAATGCTGCATAATACCCTATTAATTATACTAATGGCTGGACCAGCCAATAGAAGCACTTTTTGCCATTTACCTTTTGTTCCTCCCATATTTCCCCATAGATTGTAAGCTTGTGAGCTGGATGCTCACTCCTCTTAGTATCTGTTGAATTGTGTTATCGTGTAATGTCTGTTATTGTCTGTATATGTCCCGATTGAATTGAAAAGTGCTGCGGTGTATGTTGGCGCTATATGAAAAAATACTACTATTTTTACCATGACTTATGAAAGAATCTAAGTAAGGAGCCCAATGGAGTCTTGACGAGGAGATAAAAAAAAAAATAAAAAATCCATTCCAAAAATCATTGGTAATTAAATATTTTATATGTATCACAAAATAATACCCAATAAAAAAAATAACCTCCACAAACGCAGAAAACTGTAACAACATTAGCAAGAGTAATGACTCGTCTTATGGCTCAATCAGTTTTGGCTCATGAAATGATAAATTGGCCACATCTGTATTGTCTTTTTGCACCCTGACATTAGCGCACGTCACAACCAGGGTGCACGCGTGCGGAGCAGAATCAGGAACATTACAAACAAGTACACAGACGAAATGATAACAAAAGAAAAAAAAATATATATATATGTTGAAAAATTGTAATAAATTATATATTACACACACTAATTATATATATATATTATATATATATATATATAATATATATATAATATATATATATATATATGTATATATATATATATATATATATATATATGTATATATATACATACATATATGCATACACACACACACACACACACACACACACACACATATACATAGATACATACATACATATATATACACATACCCACATACATACATACACACACACACACACACACAGATACATATATTATATATATATATTTATAGATACACAAAAACAAATGTATACACACACGCACAAACAAATAAGCATACATACACACAAATACTACATACGCACGCACAGATAAACATACATACACACAAATATACATACACGCACAAACATACAAGTGTACATACACACACACAAATAAATATACATATACAAACATGCATACACATTATATATGTATGTGATATATACTGTATATATATTTTACACACAAACATACATACACACAAAATCATACACACAAACACACAAATACATGCACACACAAATCAACATAAATACGCACACACGCACAAATAACCATACGTACACATAATATAAATTATATATTATAGTTTAAAATCACCCCTCTTTTTCCCAAAATAAAAACAAAACATACAAAGGTTTTGGATCTATAAATAATAATAATAATAATAACAACAACATTATAATCCATAATCTATACAAATGTTAAAAAAAAATCATTGCCACATTTGTAAACATCTGGTCTGATAAAATATAATATGAATTAATCAAAACAGCAAAGCAAATGGAAATGGAAAACAAAAAGAATAAAAAAAAATCCTCCCAAGAATGGTCTTTGGCAGTCACCACACAGCTCAAAAATGCAATAAAAAGCTATCAAAATTTTCTTCCAGAAAATTACATCAATAAAACCAACAGATTGCACACAAATAAACCAACCTCCAAACAGTTTTATCAAAGGGAAAATAAAAAATTATAGGTTTCAAATAAATAGTGACAAAACTTTTTTTTACAATTATGTTTTACAATAATGTTTCATAATGGTACATTCAAAACTGCAACTCATCTCACAAAAAAAAAAAAAAAAAAAAAAAAAAAATCTCATGGCAGTCAATGGAACACTAAAAAAATTATGGCTTTTAGAAGAAGCTGATGATGAAACAAAGGCATAAAAAGAAAAAATTAAAAAGTCCTAAAAAAAAAAAGAGTTAAAAAGTTGAAGATTCCTAAAAATAGTTTTTAATTTCCTGACCAGATCTGGATACTAGAACACTTTGCATATATTAGTGTAATCAGATCTTCAAAATCAAATTTTCAATTAAATTTATTAAAGTTTTGTCTAAGTGACCAATGTTTTCATGAAGGAGTTAACTGCAAATTGGTTAATTACACCTTTTTATTAATAAAAAAAAGTTTAAAGGAAAAAAAAAAATCTGATTGACAGGTAACCTTGGTACAAAGTTATTGCATGATTAAAGCTTTTAATTTGATTTACGCGGCCTCGCTAAGGTTCATTTGCATTTCATTGTAGAACTGCCGAATTTTATTGGCCAAAATGAGAAATAATGAAATCCAGTGAATTTAAACTATAGATATTTAAACTTCAATTGAAGGACACAACAACTTTAGAGAAGGACAATTCGAGATAGAACAAGATAGAGACTTTCAAAGTAACTTTAAATTACAAATAATGATGTCCTATGTCCTACTTTTTGATGAGGGCAAAGAAACTAAAGTCAAACAAAAGTAGATTAATAAAGATTTCCAACTTA
This sequence comes from Anomaloglossus baeobatrachus, assembly GCF_048569485.1. Lineage (NCBI taxonomy): Eukaryota > Metazoa > Chordata > Amphibia > Anura > Aromobatidae > Anomaloglossus > Anomaloglossus baeobatrachus. The sequence continues at coordinate 166,455,870 of NC_134363.1, read as the reverse complement.
AAAATTTTTTAACCGCTTCACCTCAGGCCAATTTTCCATTTTTTGGGGGTTTTTTTTGCTCCTCCTCTTCCAAGAGCCGTAACTTTTTTGTATTTTTCCATCAATCTTGTCATAAGAGGGCTTGCTATGCCATATAGTATAGTGGAAAGTGGCAAAAAATTTCCAAGTGTGACTGTTTTTGGGATATTTTATTCCCAGTCTTCACTATATGGTAAAACTGATATGTCAGTGTGATGCCTCAGGCTAATACGAGTTCATAGACACCAAACATTCATACATTTACATTTACCTAAGAGGTGAAAAAAAAAAATCAGAGGTTTGCCCAAAAAAATGGCGCACTTTTTGAGCCATTTTCCGTAACACACAGCGTTCTCATTTTTCGGGATACATGATTCAGTGACAGCTTATTTTTTGCATCAAGTTGACATTTTTATCGGTATGTTTTAATCGCCTGTTATTGCATTTTGTGCAAAATGAAATAAAATGTAAATTTGGCATTCAGAATCTTTTGCCACTAAGCCATTTACTGATCAGAATAATTGATTTTATATTTTGATAGATCGGATATTTCTTAACACTACAATACCAAATGTGTGTATGTTTTTATTTTTTTAACCCTTTAATTTTCAATGGGGCAAAAAGAGGGGTGATTTGAACTTTAAGGTTTTTTTATTTTTTAAAACTTTTTTTTTTTTCTTTACTAGTTCCCCTAGGGGACTATAAGGATCAGCAGTCTGATCGAGAGTTCATTTCTCCTGCTCATAGCTGCACAGCTCAGAACAGGAGAAATGTTTGTCTTCTGTAACAGCACCTGCTCTGCCAAGTGTTACAGGAGTCATCACATGACCCAGTGCTACCATGGCACCACTGGTTCACAGTGATCACATCACGGCACCACCAATGGAGCCAGGTGAGTAAACATTTATCGTGGCGAGCATTTAAATCACGCCGTCACATTTTGACAGTGCAATCTATGAGGTTAACAGGCGTGGGTGGATCACGGATCCACATGTCCCTGCGAGGCACACATGTCAGCTGTTCAAATCAGCTGACATGTGCAGGAATCACCTCTGGCTGCCTGCAGCAGCCGCACGTTATTACACCTATATGGGTTAAGATATACCATTATGGCCCGCGTCGTCACAGGGTTAAATCCTGCCTTGATATGGCTTAGGACATAACAGTATGACCCACGGTCATTAAGGGGTTAAATCATGCCGTGGCTCGATTTTCTTTATGGATAAAAAAATAAAAGTACACAAGAGCATGATCATTGGTTATAAGGTTCACCAAAAAAATGTTGACCCCATTTTTGGCAAATCCTGCCTTGTACTTTATTATGACCAGGGGTGTAATGAATGTGGTTGTAGGGATCGCGACCACGACCGAGGTTGCATATTCAGCTGAAATTCATTGGGGCACAGAAATCAGTAGGGTCACAGCATTGCAATACATGCCACCGGCCAAACAGAGGCTTGCAAGTGATGTTGGCGTCACAGTAATGTCATGCGTCACCATAGAATGTACGCTTATGTTAGCTGCCGGACACTGCGCTGGCTATGGAGGATGACGCTACCCAGCATGGGAGTGGAGGAAGGTGAGTAGAATATTTTCTGTTTTTTTTTTACTCATGCATGAGCTCCAGAATGGGAAAAATACAGTACATGACTAGAAGAGACCAAGGATGGGGACATATACCAGGATGAGTGGCATATATACCAGGGAAAGGCTCAGGATGGGGGACATATATACCAGGAAGGGGCCCAGGATATGAGAGATTATATATATATATATATATATATATATATATATATATATATATATATATTTATATTTGATAGATATATATATATCAGGACGGGTAGACATATCCCAGAGTGGGGCCCAGGATGAGGGACACACAGTACAGACCAAAAGTTTGGACTCACCTTCTCATTCAAAGAGTTTTCTTTATTTTCATGACTCTAAAAATTGTAGATTCACATTGAAGGCATCAAAACTATGAATTAACACATGTGGAATGAAATACTTAACAAAAAAGTGTAAAACAACTGAAAATATGTCTTATATTCTAGGTTCTTCAAAGTAGCCACCTTTTGCTTTCATTACTGCTTTGCACACTCTTGGCATTCGCTTGATGAGCTTCAAGAGGTAGTCACCGGAAGTGGTTTTCCAACAGTCTTGAAGGAGTTCCCAGAGATGCTTAGCACTTGTTGGCCCTTTTGCCTTCACTCTGCGGTCCAGCTCACCCCAAACCATCTCGATTGGGTTCAGGTCTGGTGACTGTGGAGGCCAGGTCATCTGGCGTAGCACCCCATCACTCTCCTTCTTAGTCAAATAGCCCTTACACAGCCTGGAGGTGTGTTTGGGGTCATTGTCCTGTTGAAAAATAAATGATGGTCCAACTAAACGCCATCCGGATGGAATAGCGCGACGCTGCAAGATGCTATGGTAGCCATGCTGGTTCTGTATGCCTTCAATTTTGAATAAATCCCCAACAGTGTAACCAGAAAAACACCCCCACACCATCACACCTCCTCCTCCATGCTTCACGGTGGGAACCAGGCATGTAGAGTCCATCCGTTGACCTTTTCTAGAAAGACACGGTGGTTGGATCCAAAGATCTCAAATTTGGACTCATCAGACCAAAGCACAGATTTCCACTGGTCTAATGTCCATTCCTTGTGGTCTTTAGCCCAAACAAGTCTCTTCTGCTTGTTGCCTGTCCTTAGCAGTGGTTTCCTAGCAGCTATTTTACCATGAAGGCCTGCTGCACAAAGTCTCCTCTTAATAGTTGTTCTAGAGATGAGAGGATGTGTCCAAACTTTTGGTCTGTACTGTATTTACAATGATGGGGGATACATACCTGTGCATGCTGTGGTTCTTTCCTTGAACAAAGGGGTGATGGGGGGGAACGGACTTGCGCATTACTCCACAGATCGGATCACACTTGGACCAATGCTTCGTAGTCAGAGTCACCCCGTAGACCTATAGACCAGAGGTTCCCAACTCCAGTCCTCAAGGCACACCAACAGTGCATGTTTTCAGGATTTCTTTAGCATTGCATGGGTGTTGGATTCAGCACCTTTGCAGGTGAGTAAATTATCACATGTGCAATACTAAGGAAATCATGCACTGTTGGTGTGCCTTGAGGACTGGAGTTGGGAACCTCTGCTATAGACTATCTGCCTATCAGTCCATTTAATTTCCTCCTAATGGTGGCCATGCAGCGAGAAGTGAACAATGTCTATTGCAGTAAAACTTTAAATTTTACTTAAATCATTTTATATTTTCTTCACTTTTTGTGAAAAATTACAATGTAGCGTTATTCTTGGTAAACGCTACTGTAAGAATTTACAAGCTATCCTCTATCTTTTTACAAGCCATCTGAACAAAACGTTCCAAGAGCAATTACCCGAGCTGTTACACAAGGCAAATATTGAACGGACTTTTTAAAATACATTGAAGAGTTTGAAAAACGCCCTTGGCAGTAAAAGAATTTTCCCGTTTATTTAAAGTGGTACTTAAGTGTTGCCAATCATTTCAATGCTCTGTTTATGCTCTTGAACGTGTTTCAAATCACTTACTATCCACTTACACCGGCCAAGAATATTAATTTTGTTCCTTTGTTACTAGGAATCATCCTGATTGCTGTTTTTTTATAAATGATGACAAAACTTGGACTGAACTGTGCAAAACTATAATTTATTGTTTCCACAAAATCATTTATTTCACCATAAGAATGTTCTTAATAACTTTTTGGATTTTCTCATTGAAGTTGTTAAGAGTTTCTAATATTTAAAGGGAATTTATCATCAGAGTTTGAGTTATTGTTTTGCATTTATTTATTCATTTTAATGTTGGCAATGTTTTTTATTTTTTTTTTTCAAATCCCAATTTGTATTATAGAAACAAAAAACAAAAAAACAAAAAAACAAAAAGAAGAAAAGCACATTAGCAATTTTACAATTTTCCACATTGGCCACTGGGGCTATTTTAGACTCCTACGTCTTGTACTTTCAGGAAGAGTTTTCAGCACACTTGTTATCACCACAGACATTATGTAAAGTACTGGTAACAGCCCTATAGACAGCCGATAGCACATGATCCACCGTTCAAAATAGGTGACCCTTTTCCAATACATATTAAATGTGTTAATCGTGTTCATACAAAACAGAGTCCGAGTTAGTATCTTTCTGCGTATACACATATTGATTTTCTGAAAGAACAGATAGTCTAAAAAGTATGTTTTCGCTGTGTGTATTTCTTTTCACTTCAAATTAGTAATTGGGGGGGGGGGGGTCGGGTTCTGATGCCTTCCATTACTAATCTAGCACTTGGTGGCAGCTGTGAGCTGTTATTAACCTCTTATTACCCCATTGTCACTGCACTAGGGAAATTGGGTTGGGATGAGCCAGGTAAAATTCCCGGAATGGTCACATCTAATGGATGCGACAATCCTGGGCGGCTGCTATTGTTTGGCTGGAGGGCCCAATAACCATGGGCCTCCCCAGTCTGAGAATACCAGCTCCCAGCTTTAATCATGGCTGGGAATCAAAATTAGTAGGGACCGCAAGCCCTTTTTAAAATGTATGTAAATAAATAAAATAAAAAATAAAATAAAATTAAAAAAAAAAAAAGCCTGTGGTTCTCTTATTTTGATGCACAGCCAATATGCTTTGTCATGGCTGGGCATCATAATATGGAGGACCCTACAGCCATTTTTTTTTTACATCAATCTAGATTCAGACAGTGCCTCTCATTGGTTGCAACCAGACACACTGTCACACAGGTTGGGGGGGGTACTGTCTGTCTGCAACCAGACAATGGGACTGCTGGTGGGTGGGGAAAGCAGTGCATATGCATGAAGATATTGAGCAGCTCCAGAAGTAGAGTGAGCGGCCTCATGAGCAGTTACAGCTGTCCGGACACCGGTAAGTAGAAAGTGCTTGCTTTCTTTTGATTTTTTTTATTACCCGGGTGTCTGGACCTGGAACGTTTCCGGTAGTTCCCATAATACTCCGTGCCTGGGATCAGTGCTCAGGTTCTTTTGAACCTGCACAGGTCCAAACTTTTACAGTCTGAGTCCACCCATCACTATTTAAAAAGGTTACTTTTGAAATCAATTATTCCATATTTATGGGATAGAGAAAATCTTGCTGATCACAGTGAGTTGAATCACTGGGACCCCCAATGATCCTGAGACAAGGATTCTATAACCCCAAAAATGGAGCTCTGCAGTTCAGTCTAAAAATGGAGTTTAGGAGCTCATGCTTGGCTCATTTCCATTCATTGTCAATGGGATTACCAGAAGTAGCTGTACTTGAGTTTGACAATCCTATAGGAGTAAAGTTTCAATTAGGCAAGAGTCACACTTTCGTATGACTCGGCGAATCTCGCATTGGCATCACCCGGGGCAGCGGAACACTCTATGGACAGGAGCTTCTCAGCTGAATGTATTTCTATGCAGCTGACCCACTCCTGTCCGACTGTCCGAGAGTGTATGGCTGTGTGGGATGATGCCATTGCAAGACTCATCCAGGCATACGCAAGTGTGACTCTGGCCTAACAAGGAAAACTTGTGGACAGGGGGTGGCTGTTTGAATGTCAATAAGAATGCTCATGTTTTTCTGTTACTTTATCCAGCGGCTGTCCAAAGTATACAGAGAAGGAACGGCATAGCTCTGTACGCTGTATATTGATGGTCCTTTGGAAATATAGCCAAGCTCCCATTCACTTTAACGGGCAATCAATATCAAATCCTGGATTGCCCCTTTAATGTTGTTTGAAAAAACAGATTTCAGTGGAATTGGCAGGTTGTCCAATGTGTCTTAGAGCATCTAGTCGGCAAACGTTGGGAAAGAGACGTTAACAAGTGCAATCCATTGGGTCTCATGGAAGATGAGCTAACACCAGAGTTGTCTGGAAAGGACTTAAGGCAACTTTACACACAGAGATAAATCTGTGGCAGATCTGTGGTTGCAGTGAAATTGTGGACAATCAGTGCCAGGTTTGTGGCCATGTACAAATGGAACAATATGTCCATGATTTCACTGCAACCACAGATCTGCCAAAGATTTATCTCAGTGTGTTAAGTGGCCTTTAGGGGTACTTTACACGCTGCGACATCGCTAGCAATTGCAATTGTGCGATAGCACCCGCCCCCATCGTTGTAACGATATGTGGTGATCGCTGTCATAGCGAACATTATCGCTACGGCAGCGTCACACGCACATACCTGTTCAGCGACATCACTGTGACCGCCGAACAATCCCTCCCCCAAGGGGGGGAGGTGCTTTCGGCGTCACGGCGACGTCACTGAGCGGCCGACCAATAGAAGCGGATGGGCGGAGATGAGCGGAACGTAACATCCCGCCCACCTCCTTCCTTCCACATTGCCAGTGGACGCAGGTAAGGAGATGCTCGTCTTTCCTGCGGTGTCACAAATAGCGATGTGTGCTGCCGCAGGAACGACGAACAACATCCTACTTGTGGCTGCAGCGATATTAAGGAAATGAACGATGTGTCAACAATCACCGTTTTGGAACGATTTTGTGATCGTTGATCGTCGCTCATTAGTGCTACACGTTGCGATGTCGCTACCGGCGCCGGATGTGCGTCACTAACGACGTGACCCAGACGATATATCGGTAGCGATGTCGCAGCGTGTAAAGTACCCCTTACTCCTCTCTCCTCATATAAAACCCAAGGGCCATGACAAGTGTGCACCTTAATGGTGGACAAATCAAATGGACTGGTGTGTGTGGCCAGTATTATTGATCATTTACATTTGTTGACAATTGGGTATCTGTGTTTCTGGGCAGATTCACCTGTAGTTATTAACCAATTAAATGCTGCAGTCATGACGCTGATGGGTTGTAATGGACAGCCAAGGGTCATATGAACTCTACGCCAGTTATCCAAATCCTCCTGTGAATACCGGCCAGTAGTGGACGTTCATAGGACATCAGTATTCCTGCTGTAGAGAGTGGGCCTGATGCCAATACACTGCTTTGTACAGCACAAGCGACTGGCCTCTAAGGCCCCATTCACACATCAGTTTTTTGACATCAGTCACAATCCATTTTCTCGACGGATCCGTCGCTAATTGTGGCAAAACTGATGCGAGGATCAGTTTTTCGACAGATCCAACTAGCTGGGGTCAAAATAATAAGATGGAGCATGTTCAGTTAAAAAAAAAAAACAAAAACAGAATCCGTCGCCGAATTCCATCATTTGATGAATGATGACGGATCCTGCGCCCATAGGCTTCCTTTCTACCAAACGAAGGACAGCGATGGATCAGTCGTTGTACGTTTTTTTCGATGTACACAGAAAACATTACTGTGGACGTCATCTCTGTCCGACGGACAAACATTTTTCGACGAACGACGGATGAAACGTGAGGCTATCCGTCGCAATCCGTCGCTAATACAAGTCAATAAGAAAAAAATGGATCAGATTTTTTTCAAAATTCGACGGATTGTGACTGATGGCAAAAACCTGATGTGTGAAATGGGCCTAAGGGGACTATTATATACAATACAAAGTAAAAAAAACAAAAAACACCATTTCTAGAACAGAATGTAGCAGAATGAATAGCACTGCTCAGATCGGGAGAAATGCTCACCTCTTGATGATTACAGGACCTTAGTCATGTGAGCTACAGGAGTTATCACTAGAGTTGAGCGCGGTTCGCGGTTCGAGGTTCTCCAGTTCTAAGCTCGAGTGATTTTGGGGGCTGTTCGAGATCGAACTAGAACTCGAGCTTTTTGCAAAAGCTCGATAGTTCTAGATACGTTCGAGAACGGTTCTAGCAGCAAAAAGCAGGGCTTTTTACAGCTAGAGTGTGCAGGAGCCATCGCTGGCAGCCTGCCAGAAGCTGGTAACCAAGATAAACATCGGGTATCCAAGCAAAACGCTTTGGTTAGTAACCCTATGTTTATCTTAGTTACGTGCAGGAAGCCCACACTTCCCGCTCAGCTCGCTCCGCCCCCTCCTGCCCGCGGCATGTACACATACCTACACACACACACACACACACACACACACACACACACACACACACATGGTCCCGCTCGGCTTACCTGCGGTGATGAAGTCCCGCCATCCCGACCTCAGCACTGTCACTGTCCTCCATGGCCGCCGCTTGTCACATCACCTCTCGCTTCCGACCCGAGACTGACTAGCGGTGACGTCACGGGCCTCTCGCGATACTTGATGTGAAGGCGCCGGTCATTGACCTCAGTGACAGGGGCTGTCAGTGTGCTGGAGATCAGCGCAGGTAATGTACCTCGCTGACAGCAGCACTTGTCATCCCCTGCAGTGACCTGGGCTGACCCATTGATGTTAGCTCAGGTCACTGCATTGCTCTCCCAGCCAATGGGGAACATCCTGCTCTTCATTGACTGGGACAGTGTGGATCGTCATGGTAACCCCTTGGATTACACCAGATCTGGATTTGTTTTTCATTCTAATAAATTGGTTAAAGAGGGAATGTTTTGGGGAGTGTTTTTTCAAATAAAAATGTGGTTGTCGTCTATTTTCTTTTATTACTGACTGGGTTGGTGATGTCGGGTATCTGATAGACGCCTGACCTCACCAACCCCAGGGCTTGATGCCAGGTGACATTACACATCTGGTATTAACCCCATATATTACCCCGTTTGCCACCGCACCAGGGCGCGGGATGAGCTGGGGCGAAGCACCAGGATTGGCGCATCTAATGGATGCGCCACTTCTGGGGCGGCTGCGGCCTGCTATTTTTAGGCTGGAGAGAGTCCAATAACCATGGACCTCCCTAGTCTGAGAATATCAGGCCCCAGCTGTCTGCTTTACCTTGGCTGGTGATCCAATTTTGGGGGACCCCTACGTGTTTTTTTTTTAATTATTTATTTAATTTAAAATAACAGCGTGGGGTGCCCTCAGTTTTGGATTACCAGCCAAGGTGAGGTTGCCAGCTGTGGTCTGCAGGCTGCAGCCGTCTGCTTTACCCTAGCTGGCTACAAAACTAGGGGGAACCCTACGTCATTTTTTTTTCTTTTTTTGGCTAAATGCAAAGCTAAGCACCCCTTAGTGCCACATGAAAGGTACCAAAGGGTGCTCCACTTTTTCTCCACTTTTTTCTCCACTTTTTCTCCTCCACTTTTTCTCCTCCACTTTTTTCTCCACTTTTTTCTCCACTTTTTCTCCGTTCTTTTTCTATGGTCGGTGTACCCATTAGCTCTGCCATGCATACTGTAGCTCTACACCTACTGCACATGTTACTTTATGATTGACATCTCTTTCGTACCAGAGCTGTCTAAGCCTACTCTGACCCCATATTTGTCATTACTATATTGTCCTTGTACTGTATTATGACATTTGTATCATGTGTTTCATTTCTTGCTGTGTTGCAATTTTTTTGCTGCATCCCAATTGTACCTCTACATTGTTCGAGTTTATGTTATTGTTCTCTCACTCTTATGTGATACTGATTATTGTCATTTTTCATGATTACATGCAGATAAGTCCAATCTGACGAAGGCTCAGGCCGAAACGTCATTTGTAACTTGTTTTGGACAAAAACATATATGCTTATGAAAAAAAATTTTTCTTAATACGGACCAATAAAGAGTGATTTTGCATTACTATCCGTTGTGACTTACTGACTTAGTCTGGGAGATTTAGAGTGCCGAGGTTACTCACTAATTTTATCTATTATTACCTCTGAGCACCTATATACCAGTGAGCAGAGCTTCCTCTACAGTAGTTCTCCTGATTAGGCATGCCCTTACCTCATGAGCAGGGCATTGCAGCTTTGGTAGCAACCATTACGACATGGACTCTGCTGCTGTAGACCCGGGGAGAGTGAGTGCAGATTCATTGCACCCACACTCCTCACATGAAGGGTCCGCACTCCTAGAAAATGGGGGATACGTTCCCTGAGTGTCCCCCCCCCATATTCTAGACGGTCCAGAGTCGTCGTGGGACCCCTTTATTTTTTTTCTTACAATAAATTGGTGAAAGAGGAAATGTTTTGGGGACTGTTTTTTCAAATAAATTTCTTTTGTCGATTTTTTGTTTTTGTTAGTACTGACAGTTTATGATGTTGGGTATCTAATAGACGCCATGACATCACAAACTGCTGGGCTTGATCTCAGGTGACTTTACAGCTAGTATCAACCCGATTTATTACCCCGTTTGCCACTGCACCAGGGCACGGGATGAGCTGGGGTGAAGCGCCAGGATTGGCACATCTAGTGGATGCGCCACGTCTGGGGTGCCTGCGGCCTGCTATTTTTAGGCTGTGAAGGCCCAATAACTATGGACCTTTCCACCCTGAGAATACCAGACCACAGCTGTCCGCTTTACCTTGGCTGGTGATCCAATTTGGGGGGGACCCTACTTTTATTGTGTAATTATTAATATTTATAAAATAATTATAAAAAAGAGCCTGAGGGGACCTCCACATTGGATCCCCAACCACGGTAAAGCTGCCAGCTGTGGTTTTCAGGCTACAGCCGTCTGCTTTACCCTAGCTGGCTATCAAAAATGGGGGGACCCAACGTCATTTTTTTTTTTTTTAACTATTTTTTAAATAGAAAAAATTAATGGGCTTCCCTGTATTTTGATTGCCAACCAAGGTAACGGCAGGCAGATGGGGGTGGCAACCCATAGCTGTCTGCTTTATCTGCGCTGAGAATCAAAAATACCGCGGAGCGCTACGTCATTTTTTTAAAGATTTATTTTTACAGCACTGTGATGTCCAGCAATCAAAATACAGGGAAGCCCATTTTATTTTTAGTTATTTAAATAAATAAATTAAAAAAAATATATATGGGCTCCCGCTGCATTTTTTGTATTGCTAGCTAAGGGTAATCCAAGCAGCTACTGGCTGCTAACCCCCACTGCTTGGTGTTACCTTCACTGGCAATGGAAAATCCAGGGAAGCATTTTTTATTTTTTTGCCAAAAAACTACAAAAAAAAGGACGTGGGCTTCGCCATATTTTTGTATGCTAGCCAGGTACAGCAGGCAGCCACGGGCTGCCTCCAACCCCCAGTTGCCTATTTGTTCCCGGCTGGGAACCAAAAATATAGGGAAGCCCGTTTTTTTTTAATTATTTCACTTATTTCATGAAATAATTAAAAAACAAATGACGTGGGCTTCGCCCCATTTTTGTGTCCAGCCGGGTACAACTAGGCAGCTGGGGATTGGAATCCGCAGCACAGGTTAGCCCGAGGTTTGTGGGCGCCTCTGCTGCGGATTTCAGTCCGCAGCCGTCCCAGAAAATGGCGCTCTCATAGAAGCGCCATCATCTGGCGCTGTATCCAACTCTTCCAACAGCCCTGGAGCCGGGTGGCTTGTTGGGTAATCATGAGTTAATACTGGCTTTGTTTTACTAGCCAGTATTAAGCCAGAGATTCTTAATGTCAGGCACGTTTGACCCGGCCATTAAGAATCTCCAATAAAGGGTTAAAAAAAACACCACACAGAGAAAGAATACTTTAATAGAAATAAATACACAGACACATTAGAGACTCCATCTTTATTACCCCCTGTCAGCCCTCCACGATCCTGCTCTTCTGTCTTCTTTCTTTCTAGTGTAGTAGTAGTGACGATTGTAGTGAGGATGAGATTCACCAGCTCATCACTTGGGGCTGGGGAACCTCATACTCACTACAATCCTCACTACAATCGGGAAGCAGCGTGCAGCCTTCACTCCGTGAGTGATCAGTGCTGGCTGCTAGCGGTAACAGCGGTAACGCTGACAGACGCGTTACCATAGCAACGGTGCTCTCGGAGCCGCGGTTAGCGGTGACATCACCGCTAACTGCGTTGCTATGGCAACGGTGATCTCCGTTAATGACCGGCTGTGTCAGCTGGTCCCTAACGGAACGGGGAGTCGACCGTGTGCTAGAGCATGTCGCCGGTACACGGCGATACACATATGTGCACCGTGTACCGGAGAGATGCACTCGCAGGTCCTACATGACGTGTCATAGTCATGTGACCAGTCTGTAGCCAATGAGATAATAGCCACGTGACTGGTCACATGGCTATTTTGACGTCACGATAGGTCTTGCATCTCTGCTGGCAGTGCCGTCACCGGGAGGATTCAGCGATCATCGGATGGAATAGCGGCAGGAGACAGAGTGCAGAAAGGATCGCGAGGACCGGTAAGTGTTATGGCAATGTTTATTAACTGTTTGTGTACATTTATCATGCATTTTTATGTGTTTGTGATTGCCTCCCAATCTAGCCTATACGTTCGAGTTCGGTTCGTCAAACGTTCGACGAACCAAACTCGAACGGGACCCCGTTCGGCGAGCCGACCTCGAGCCGAACCGGGACCGGTTCGCTCATCTCTAGTTATCACATGACCCTATGCTACCATGACAACCATTGGATCCACATGATCACATCACGTGACTTCCGGTGGCGGGCGGTGAGTACAGATCTACCGTGATCGCCATTAAAATGGGGCTGTCACATTTTGATAGCATCATTTAAAGGAGTTAACAGGTACGGCTGGATAGAGATTCCACTCGTGCCTGCAAGGCACACGTGTCAGCTGTACAAATCAGCTGACATGTGCGCTGATTGCTGCCGGCTGCACAAAGCCTATAGGGATTAGCACTATGACCGCTGGGATGTAATATTACTGCCTGCGGGCGGTAAGGGGTTAAGGAAGATTATGCGAGAGAAGAATGTTGGTGCATGGAACCTGTTTATAGTAAAGTGGAAGCATGAAACAGCTAGCCTGAGTGTGTTTTTTTATTCCTTTGGAAGAAAACCCGCAGCGTGTATACTTTGCCAAGCAGTCCTCAGGTAACCACACCACACCGACTCCAAAGCATACTCCATCTCCAGTTCATGTAGCATGTTGCAGGACTACTTTCCCTGGCCTCGGCTATCACCTGGACCAACCCAAACCTAAAGGCTGCTTTACACGAGACAATCTATCGTGTGATAGATCGTCGGGGTCACGGTTTTTGTGACGCACATCCGGCATCGCTTGCGACGTCGGCCTGTGTGACACCTCCTAGCGACGCAGTATCGCTCACAAATCGTGAGTCGTGTACTCGTTGCTAGGTTTCATAAAATCGTTTATGAAACATGGCGCCGGTTGTTCATAGTTTCTGTGGCATCATACGTTGCTCCGTGTTACACCACGGGAACGATGAACATCGCTTACCTGCATCCCGCGGCTCCCGCCGGCTATGTGGAAGGAAGAAGGTGGGCGGGTTGTTTACATCCTGCTCATCTGCCCCCCTCCGATTCTATTGGCCGGCCGCCGCGTGATGTCGCTGTGACGCCGAACATCCCTCCCAATTCAGGAAGTGGATGTTCGCCGCCCTCAGCGACGTCGCACGGGAGGTAAGTACATGTGACGGGGGGGGGAGGTTAACGAGTTTGTGCGCCACGGGAAATCAATTGCCCGTGATGCACAAACGACGGGGGCGGGTACGATCGATTGTGAAATCGCACGATCGGTCGTCCCGTGTAAAGCAGGCTTAAGGCTGAGGCCACACGGGGATTAGTGCAAGTGCTTGCATGGCACTCAGCTCCTGCTGTGCTGCGAGCGTGAGTAAAGTGTCATGTGACTGTGGTTAGATCCTGAGATCAGACCACAGTTGCGGAGGAGAGGGCCGGCACTGCAGAGGGCCAGATTTATCTCCCCATCTCCTCCGTTGCTGGCTGATGCGAGAATCGCACTGCTCTCACGTTACATCGGTGTAATGAGAGTGCAATGCGATGTTTCTCTCGCCCAAATAGACTTGTATGGGTGCGAGTGAAACAGGATCGCATTCCACCAGCAGCATGCTTGTCCGATTAGGGCTGAGGAAAAAAAAAAAAACCTGTCATGGCAGTGGGTCCATAGACTAATATTGGTTTGCGTGGATGCGATTTTTTTATCGCCTTCCACTCGCTACGTATTACTCGCCATCTGTGCTAGCCCTAATTGATAGAAATCTATCACTATCACATTTTAATAAACGCCACCCTCTTTCTTCCAGTCTTTACAGCACAGCTGCAAAGTGAGATGATCCTATCGAGAAATGCCAGTCTACCGTATGTACTCAAGGGGTTGGCCATTGTGAACACACTTAGGGGCACTTTGCACACTACGACATCTCAAGCCGATGCTGCAATGCCGAGTGCGATAGTTCCCGCCCCTGTCGCAGCTGCGATATGTGGTGATAGCTGGTGTAGCGAAAATTATCGCTACGCCAGCTTCACATGCACTCACCTTGCCCTGCGACGTCCCTCTGGCCGGCAACCTGCCTCCTTAAGGGGGCGGGTCATGCGGCATCATAGCGACGTCACACGGCAGGCGGCCAATAGAAGCGGAGGGGCGGAGATGAGCGGGACGTAAACATCCCGCCCACCTCCTTTCTTCCGCATAGTCGACAGGAGCCATGGTGAAGGAGGTAGGAGATGTTCCTCGCTCCTGCGACTTCACACACAGTGATGTGTGCTTCCGCAGGAGCGAGGAACAACATCGGACCGTCGCAGCAAGGTAATTATGGTTTTCGCCGACGCTACACCGATGATACGATTACGACGCTTTTGCGCTCGTTAATTGAATCATCTAGGCTTTACACACTACGATGTCGAGAGCGACGCCGGAAGTGTGTCACTTTTGACATGACCCCACCGACATCGCACCTGCAATGTCGTAGTGTGCAAAGTACCCCTTAAAGCTTCAAAATATTTTTAAAAGGAAAGTCACAAGTGAAATAACAATAAAAACAGATGAAAAAAACCAAAAACAAAACAAAACAAAAAGGATGTATAAAATAGAAGAGTAAAAAAATAGAATTTAGATAACAGATTTTATACAGTTCACGCTACAAAAGACATCTGGGATGTTGTGATGTACATAAAAAAATACTAATTTCCTGCTCCTGCGACGCTCATGCATTAACCTCTATATTCTTCACCGTTACATCTCGGTAGAACAAGTGTACTTAATGTAAGACAATAACTATCAAAGATGCTCCGGGACTTCGCAAGGGGCTTATGAACAAAAGCGTCATCTTCTTTCTTACCCTAGATATGGATAGCACAAGTACGCGCTAATCTACTCATTACCGCTTCAGCTCGATGGGCCACGAATCCTTGTTTTATCTCATCTCCTTTGATTTCCTTTTTGTGCACCTTCAAACCCCCTCCGGGTATTTCGCATTTCAGAAGATGCACAGACAATTGAAGCAATTAGGGCTTGAATTTAATAATTTCTAAGCCACGTTTTTTTTTTTTATTATTTAATCAGAGCACATGTATTCATACGCATGTTCGGCATGTAAAGCAGGCTGCTCATTTAGCCCCGTCAATGGGCTCCTCGTTAATATTCAAATGTAATTAAGAAATCATTTTAAAATGGACGAGACTCAGCGAAACAGACTTCTGTGATGCATTTCAAGCTGCGGAGGACGGATGGACACAAAGGAGCCTTCAATATGAAAAAGACAGATGCGCTTGCATAAATATTTGGTGTTGCCGCACAAAAATATGTCCTCTGCATCTGATCTAAAGTTAAAGGGAAACAGAGCAACAAGACAAGAATCTGACATATGTTGCAAAGGAGTTAACATGAAATAAAATAGAGAACGGGTATAAACCAAATTGCTGCAGGGTCTGTAAAGCTTAAGTGTCAGCACTGGTTATGAGTGAGCACTACCATGCTCAGTACTCGTAACTAGTGATGAGCGGGCACTACCATGCTCGGGTGCTCAATACTGGTAACTAGTGATGAGCGGGCACTACCATGCTCGGGTGCTCAGTACTGGTAACTAGTGATGAGCGGGCACTACCATGCTCAGGTGCTCTGTACTCGTAACTAGTGATGAGCGGGCACTACCATGCTCGGGTGCTCAATACTGGTAACTAGTGATGAGTGGGCACTACCATGCTCAGGTGCTCTGTACTCGTAACTAGTGATGACTTTGAGCGGGCACTACCATGCTCGGGTGCTCAGTACTGGTAACTAGTGATGAGCGGGCACTACCATGCTCAGTTGCTCAGTACTGGTAACTAGTGATGAGCGGGCACTACCATGCTCGGGTGCTCAGTACTGGTAACTAGTGATGAGTAAGCACTACAATGCTCAGTTGCTCTGTACTCGTAACTAGTGATGACTTTGAGCGGGCACTACCATGCTCGGGTGCTCAGTACTCGTAAGTAGTGATGAGCGAGCACCACTATGTTCAGGTACTTGTTAAGAGCAATTGGTGTTCAGATGGGCGCGACTAAAGTAATGACGTATAATGGAAGTCAACGGAGGGTTTGAGCATTGTTCTGGAAAATTTACTGGAAAAGTGCTCTAGCCCTCCATTTCTCCATTTACTTCCACTATACTGGGAGTGCTTGAGTCGTGTCCATCCGGGCACCAACTGCTCTTCGTGTGTACCGAGCACGGTAGTGATTAATCATCAATAGTCAGCACCATTTATTCAATTTGATAAAATAGGTAATGGTCTGTGCCATTTACCACTCCTCTGCGCACTTTATTTCTCTTCGGGAAGAAGGAGAAAGCCTCCTGATGCCAATCATATTCTGGCCTGTGTGTGCGGTGGCACCTACAACATTGTGGTGCTACGAGGTGGCATCACTGTTGACAGCAGATAACACAACATTTTAACAATGACTGATGTAAATCGAGGGGTTTGCTCTTAGAGTCTGAAGTGATCTGTGATAAAGGAAGAGCCCGGACTGCTGCCCCAAAGGGGCTCAAGGGAGGGCTACATGACTAGGAGGGATGCCAGGCCATAGGGTTAATCAGGGGTTAATGGAGAAAGTCAGTTTGAGCGCGAAATTTGGGGGTGGTGCTAAGGGTCAGTTAGGATCAGGGGTCAGTGTGATTGGTCAGGGGGTGGTGCTATAGGGGGTCGTATATAGGGCAGGTCAGAGGGGGGTGGGCCATTCCTACCTGGACAGCGACTGGAATCGTTGCCGCCCGCCCTGATTTTGGATTCGACATCGACGAGGAAGAGGAGGAAGATCGTATTTGTCGCAGCGGCGGAAAGGAGGGGGGGTGTCTGAAGGTGGGGGTTTGCACAGAGGAGAGGACGGAACCCAGTGCCGGAGCGGGTTACCTCTAGCGGTGCAATGTTTGGTAAACGGGTCCTGCTGGGTTGAGTCTCAGCAGGACATGGTGTGGGCAACATCTGGCTTGGGCTCTCGAGTCGGTGTGTTGCGCCTGAGGGTCAGGAGGTGGGCTGATGTTGCAAGGAACATTTTGGTTAACCTTCAGGTACCCCCCCCTCCTTTTTCGGGGGTTCTTCAATGAAGAATTGTTTGTTACATGGTTTATGTTTTTGTTAATAAATGGGGCTGCTGTGGCCTTTATATCCAATGTCACGCAGTGTTTGCGTTTATTTTAGATAAGAACCCTGGGGGGGTAGGGGGATGTTGGGTGGAGGTCAAGGCCTTTAGTCAGACATTCCGGAGTCACGGCTGTTGTCACTTCTAACAGCAAGAGGAGTTAAAGAGTCCAGGGTAAAGGACATCAAAGGTAAAAGGGTAAGGCAAAAGAGTAAACAGGTCAATCTGTATTCAGAGCCAAATACAGATGGACTGTGAATAAGGAAACATTCCGAAACGCGTCCCTCGTCCAGGTTTTTAACATGTATTAATAAAGAAGAACAAGTTTTACATTTTGATTGTAGTGCTGGACTTTTTCGTTTTTCCTTATTCAGAGCCAAACAGTATATAAAGAGTCAAGGGGGCTAGGCAAACAAGTAGTAAAAAGGCAAGGTCCATGATCAGGCAGCAAAGATCGGTACAGGAAAACAAGAGGCACACACTCCAAAGAGTAAGCTACAACTGACAATGATCTGACCACTGTCAGCCAGATAGTCATCCTGAATTGGCATCACAAAGAGGAAACCCAACAAACAGATTGGGCACCTGAGCTGTCACTCACATTGACAGCCTAGCACGCACCTGCCTCCTATTGGACGGCAGAGCTGTCACTAACAATATTGACAGCTCAGCATGCCCCTGATTCTGATGTGCTGTTGATCAGTGCTTCACAAGAATACTGAGTGGTGAATTTGTGGCATGATCTTTTGGGGGTCTGGTTTGAGCTCTTTGTTGGGGGGTCTACTCTGTAGTCTGAAATCAACATGACAATCATCACACGTTGTTGATTTTCTTGGCCCTGAGGAAGGGGACTGGATCCCAGAAACACGTTGACCTATAAAATAAAATATATCTATATTAATCAACCCAATTCTTTTCATTGGCGGTAGCGCGCCAACATGTCCATTTTTTTCTCCAGTTCTGACTTGAGATGGAAGTGTGCTCTAGAAGTCTGGTCAACTTTGAATTTACATTTTTTGGAGGAAATTTGTAGATATCATACATTGTTTTGTTTAGATCATTTACATTCATGCAACTTCTATTTCGAATATTACGGGTTTTGGAGGAACTGTATTGTCCGTATTGAGCAGAGTTTCCAGCTTCCGGAGGGTTAAAGGATCTCTTAGCTTTATCTTGTGAACGAGGATCTTCACAATCACACACGCAAGGCCATATAATTCACCTGTGGTGGAGAGATGATACCAAATGTAATATACTACTACGATTTCTAATCAAAATCTGTTCTCTATTTACGGTAAACATAAATCTACTTGACAGGCGCGAACTAGACGGCAAAAAATGAGGCGAGCGCACCGGGAAGTTACAGAATAGTTTACAGAAGATATGAAAATCACTTCTGAATTGTAATAATTTTTTAAGTGACTCGTTAATATCCAAAATGTTCTTGTCTCTATCAGGGTTCATTTTGCCTAATGAGAATTTCCGCTCACGATATATTTGATTTGTTGCCTTCATTGAAAATCAATACATTTATGTTATAATGTATCACACTGAGCTGGGACTTTCATTTTGTTTTTTTTTCCAACAAATCAAATATTTTAGAAAATATTGTCCCAGTAAATTACAATTTTACTAATCTCATGATAATCAATGTTCAAATTCTTTATTAAGTTTTTTTTATTATTTTTCTTTATGAAGAAAAGGTGACAAGTTCTTCTACATTTTGGTTTTGGAAGCATAAAATAATGCAGGCACAGATTGTACTGTGCTTTTTTTCTATGTAAAATTGTATAGGCACAGATAGTGTTACCTTCCGGTCTCTTCCTCTAAATGATATAGGCAGTGTTCCCTTCCTCTAAATCAGGGGTGGGCAATTAATTTTCCCATGGGGCCACATGGGAAATTGGGATGGGTTTAGAGGGCCGGACTAATATAATTAACTCAGTTCTACCCAATATACTACATCACTATACCCCCTCCATATACTACACCTGTAATAAACTACATCACTACACTCCTATATACTACACCTGTAATATACTACACCCCTATATACTACACCTGTATAAACTACATCACTACACTCCTATATACTACACCTGTAATATACTACACCCCTATATACTACACCTGTAATATACTACACCCTCCCATATACTACACCTGTAATATACTACACCCCCCCATATACTACACCTGTAATATACTACATCACTACACCCCTATATACTACACCTGTACCTGTAATATGCATCACTACACCCCTATATACTACACGTGTAATATACTACACCCCTCATGTACTACACCTATAATATACTACATCACTACACCCCCATTTACTACACCACTATATACTACAAATGTAATAAAACTACATCACTAAACCCCATGTACTACACCACTATATACTATACCACTATATACACACACACCATATACTGCACCTGTAAAACTACACCACTACACCCCCAGTATTAGTCATCAGTTCCCCCCCCCTCCCCCATTGTCCCCTCCTCAGCTTATCAGTCACTACTTACCTCTCCCTTCTTATTGTCCCCATCCTCAGGCACCTCCGTACGGGCCCCCGCTGAGCTGCTCCTTCTCTTGTACGGGCCCTGGCTGCGCCGATGCTCTTCTCTGAGGGGCCCCCGCCGCTGCTTCTCTCCGTGAAGGCCAATGATGTGCCACTTCTTACCCTGCCCGGCGGGAACTTTTGAAATGACACACGCCGCACAGTACTGACATCTTCAGAGCGCGTGCATGTGTCACAGAGAAAGGTGCCGGCAGTGAACAGAGGAGAGTTTCCTGCGTTCCGCTGCCTACACTGTGCGGAGCTGCAGTTTCACTCCCTGCCTGGCACGCAGCAGCCAGGCTCCACTGCACCGGCTGAAGATGGGCGGGCCGGTCAGAGACAGTAGGCGGGCCGGATGTGGCCCGCCCTTTGCCCAGGTCTGCTCTAAATTATATAGGCATATATAGTGTTATCTTCCTGTGTCTTCCTCTAAATGACAAGCATATAGTATTGCTTACCCTTTTCCCTAGGCACATAGTGTTCCCTTCCTCTAAATGATATAGGTATATATAGTGTTCCCTTCCTCTAAATGATATAGGCATATATAGTGTTCCCTTCCTCTAAATGATATAGGCATATATAGTGTTCCCCTTCCTCTAAATGATATAGGCATATATAGTGTTACCTTCCTATCTCTTCCTCTAAATGACAAGCATATAGTATTGCTTACCCTTTTCCCTATGAAAAAAGTAAGCACAGTTAGTGATGACTCCATCTCATCCTATACTTGTAAATAGGATTCCCTACTTTTTCCACATTTAAATGATATAGACACAGATGCTCTTGTCTCAATGCCTCATCCTGTAAACACTATAGGCACAGATTGTAATTAGATCTAAATAGTAAAAAGTTGGCACTCCATTCTCGTCGGTTCAACACTTTATTGGAAAGCCATGTGCAAAAAAATTACAGTAAAATAGTCAAACTGACATTTTGGAATACAAGTCCTTATTTATAAGATGCTCAATTATCACTCACAGGTGACAAACAGTCCTGTAGTGTCTGGCTGTAGAAGGTCACAGTGTTTGGCTTCTCACACTGCTCCGTGACATTCTATAATTATTTGTTTGGTTTTCATTCCTTTCCCTTTAGGAGTCTGCAGAGTTCCTCAGCCTATCAGCCTATTAGCTGCTTTTAAATCGGTACATCCCTTGTGTCTGTCATGCTCGTCTCCCTGTTTTTAGAGACCGGTGACAGTCTTTGGATAGGAGCCCCTCATCTGGCTCTCTACAGTTAAATGGGTTTCTTTTCTTTGAGATGCTGTAAATGGTTAATGTCGGTTTTTCTCTTACAGCTTTTCCAAGAAGATCCTAGCTGATGGATCAGGTGCAGTTACTAAGTAGTCATGCCCTTCAGGTTTAAATAGTTGGGCTTCCCAGCAATCCCTGCTGAAGGTACAAAGTCATTTGGCTTGGAGTCTTGGAGGAAGGTTCTGCTTGGGAAGATTCCTGTTCCCAGGCATTATCCTTTTGTTACTTTTTAGCCCTATTTGTCTTACTTTAACTTGTGTCTGGTTCGTGCAGTGGTGAGGTCTACTGTACCTCACCTGCCCTCCACTAGTCAGGGTACCTTTAGGATCTCAGGTCCCTGTTTGGCGACAGATGCAGAGAATGTTTAGGGACTGAATAGAAGAATAGGGACAGCCTCAGATGAGGATAGGATAGGAGATGTCCCAGCATTCCCTCTCACTAGTACCAGGGCCTGTTTTTATGTCCCCCGGTGTCCCCTCTTAATTATATTTTTGCGCGTCAGATGGATTTAGGTCTGAAAGCCCTCTGCCATGCTAGTCTTACCCGACAAGCATGACACTGTCTTTAGATACGTTCACTTCCTATGACTAGCTGCTGGTGATAGTGCAAGCAGTCAGCTTGCATACATCTAGAGAATCTTGGTGATTGTTGCAGTTTCTCTCCTTGAGTTAACTGGAGGTAAGTTTTCCCTTGTTTGTTATCCCTGTGTGTCCTTTAGCTCCTAGTGAGGTTGATGAAGAGCTCATCCCATCCACTCCCTACTTAGGGCCCAGATCAGGGTCAGCTTAGGGCCAGGTATCCAGCTTGGTGCATAGGTACGGAACATACTTAGGTCAGTGAGGGAACCCAGGGCCCAGTGGTAGGCTTAGTCAGGGGTCACCATCTCCTCCATCCCTATACACAGGGTTTCCCTTCCCTTTCACTTGGAACTTCCCCCATACTTAGAGAGACCCAGGCTGTCATGCACCCAGGATGATAGCTGTCGCTGTTGGTTTTAAGGTTGTAATTAGAGATGCACAAATTTAATTTTTTTTTGAGTAGAAAGGAATTCTTAATTTTTTTCAGGAATTCATAGTCTCAAGTATAGATATTTTTTGCAATTTGCTCCGTGCAACATCAGCAAAATAGCAGCCAACCGCAGATGCCATTTTGCTGATCCATAGAAAGGCAAGAAAGGTGCGGAAAACCAGATGGCGGGTGGGACAGTTGAGCGGTGACCTCGATATTTTTTTATTTTCTTCCATCCTACGATTATGCTCTCTATTCTAAACACTATAGAAATAAATGGTAATAGTCTTCAAAAGCCATGGTCTATTTCTTCACTCTTCTGGTGGGGGACTTTACATGACCACTGCAGTAATTCTGTGGCAATTGACAAGCTGCAGCATTCATATTCCATCCAATCCAGGTAATACAATCTCACATTTGGCTCAGATGGAATGTAAACACCGCAGCTGATGAATAGCCATGGGGCTTCTGCCACCGAAGGAGGAAGCCAGGAGTCTGGTGGCCATATTCGCAATGTGAAGTGGAATGGAATGAGATCGGCAGTGAGTATATGTTATTTTTTGTATATATGGGCCTCAATGGGCCCATATATATCTCGCTCCTCATGAATAGGTGGGACATTTCAGGCCGCGTAGCATATTGGAAAGCAAAACAAAGTATACGTACTCTACGTTTTTTTGAATATCCATAAATTGATATGTTATATCCCTGGAACCAAAGTCAAGGAAACTAGTAGCTTTAGGTCTTCTTGCTCAGTCGTCCAGTTATAGAGACACACACACACACACACACACACACACACGTCCTCCGCGTGTTCCACCGCAAGTCCTCCACCGCAAGTCCTCCACGTGTTC
This sequence comes from Anomaloglossus baeobatrachus, assembly GCF_048569485.1. Taxonomy (NCBI): domain Eukaryota; kingdom Metazoa; phylum Chordata; class Amphibia; order Anura; family Aromobatidae; genus Anomaloglossus; species Anomaloglossus baeobatrachus. The sequence goes on along the minus strand of NC_134363.1, from coordinate 166,432,871 downwards.
CAACGCAAGTCCTCCACGTGTTCCAACGCAAGTCCTCCACGTGTTCCAACGCAAGTCCTCCACGTGTTCCAACGCAAGTCCTCCACGTGTTTCAACGCAAGTCCTCCACGTGTTTCAACGCAAGTCCTCCACGTGTTTCAACGCAAGTCCTCCACGTGTTTCACCGCAAGTCCTTCACGTGTTCCACCGCAAGTCCTTCACGTGTTCCACCGTACGTCCTCGCGCTCCACTGCACTGCATCCTAGGTTCCTACTGCCAGCCAGAAGCAAATCGGTAATGCCAGATGTGGTGAGTGTGTGTGTGTGAGATCTGATGTGTTGGCGTGTGTGATCTGATGATATGTGTGGGTGTGCAATCTACTGTGTGCGTGATCTGATGGGGGTGGGTCCAGTTACACACACACACACACACAAACATACGTTCCCGGATAAGAAATCAAGTATCAATGAAACTCAAAAAAGCCACCTTTACACGTGCCAGGTAGCGTCGGTAATAGATCATAAAAAAAAAAAAAATATACCGTTCATTGCTTTGCATGCATTTAGTAATTGTATGCATCACGTGAATTGAAAGCATCCATTTGGAATGTTTTTTTGACTGGTTTTTCGTGTTGTGATACCTGTGCTGGTAATTCAAGCCTGTCCCATATGACTGATATGTTCGACTTGAGTTAACTCGGCTGCTATTTTCAGTTGACTGGATCTGCAAACATATGGAATATGCATGGCAAATATCCCGCCAATCTGTCATAGTGACTTAGAAAAAAAATTGAAGGCACTGAAGACAGTGAAACCAATATAAAATATTTGTGATGGCGTTAGAAAAGGCACTACTAAATCATGGTACGGGCAGTCACATGTGGATTAACTGAGGGATTGGTCTATGAAGTCCAGATATAGCAAAACGGAGTTCCGCAAACCTCAAAGTTGAGTTGATCATGTCATTTTGAATTATCCTGTATTTTTAACTTACAGATGTATAGCATTATCTGCCAGGACCTTCATTCTATACATTACCTTTGTCATAGCTAAACCTGCCGATTCCTTAGGGACATAGGACTATTATATCTAAATGGATGGTAAGCTATTATCATCAGACAGCAAATATCAGGGAAAAAATGATTGGGCTGTTTGATTTGAATAGGACTGATCCTTTTAATCATAAAGGAGATAGTAAGAGAAATAGTTGGCCAATTTAGAAAGTAACATCTAACATGAGCAGCTTAATTTATCAGGTTCACATTCTTAAAGGGAACCTGTCACCAGATTTGGGGCCTATAAGCTGTGGCCACCGCCATTGGGCTTTTATATACAGTATCCTAACATGCCGTATATAAGAGCTCAGGCCGCTGTGTATAACAATCACTTTATAATACTCACCTAAAGGGCGGTTGTGGTGCAGACTGGTCGAATGGGTGTTTCCCGTTCTCCAGTACCGGAGCCTCCTCTTTCGGCCATCTTTGTCCTCCCTCTTTCGAAGCCTGGGTGCATGATGTTTATGTGGTGCCCCTGAGGCTTCAGTCGCCATAGGGTACTACACCTCAGCCACACACACACACACACACACACACACACACACACGTCTAGTCTGGGACAGATACAGACTAGGAACAAGTACGGAGTGGAGAGAAGATGGTCGCTGAGGAGAGAGCTGCGCCATAGCTCCCTCAGGACCGAGCGCGCAGAAAGCAGGGTGCGGAGTCCTAGGCTGTGTGGGTACTGCAAGTCCCATCAGCAGAATTTTGCAGGGAAGGGAGATTGCAAATCTCCTGGCCCACACATAGAGATAGATATAGATATATAATCTATCTATAGATCTATCTATCTATCTATACACACACACACACACACAAATATGTATATTTATATATAATATATATATATATATATATATATATATATATATATATATATATATATAATATATATATATATATATATATATATATATATATATATATATATATATAAAAAATATATTTCAACCTCTGAAAAAATACTATCGATGCTATTTTGAACAGCGACTGAACTCCAGGTATAATATATCTCCTATAAACAAATATGGAGTAAAGTCCAAAACTTGGAAAGAATTTTTTCAAAAAAATACAAAATTTTATTTCACAAAAAAAATTTTTAAAACACACATTGCAAGGTAAAACATCAGAAGAGCTTCAGTGCCGACGAACAGTGATTGCGTCCCATTCTCCCTAACCCATCACCGTAGTAAGACATGGGCCTATGTGACAGAACCACCTGTACATCATTGGTATTCTAAAAATTGTACACTGGGCGTTAACAATTGTATACACTAGTACGGGGAACCCTAAAGCATGAGTTGGCCATACCATGTGATCAAAAAGCGACCCATGTATACCCAGTCAACTGCAAAGTGAAGCAAATGTAGGTGCCTACTCCTGTTTGAGAGTGACCAGCGTACACTAATAAAGAAATGTCAGTACAAGCAATGCTCACATAATGGAGCACAGTGTCACTCACCCATTACTGTCCTGGTTGGGGAAAAAAGAAAAAAGAAAAAAAAAAAAGAAGATTACAACATCTATGGGTCCCGACGCCTGTTTCGTGTAGAGCTTCCTAACAAACACACACACACACACACACACACACACACACACACACACATTTCTCTTCCACAGGCACCGAAAAATTGCAGGGGCACCAATAGTCCTAATAGCAAACCGCTTCCATACCCGCTCACTTTGTATTGGAAACTGTCAATTTTGAGGCAGCCAAGAACATAGGAAATCAGCAATAAACTCTAAAATTCTAATTTGTTTTGTTGTGTTATACTCAGATGTTGAGTTTTTGGAGTGAAGACAGAAAAACCTCAGTTTCTGGGCAATTTCAAATTATTGGCTTGGGTTTGGAATGTTTCAACTTAGTTTCTGCTCTGGAAGGGGGGGAGGGGTAAGAAACAAAAAAAAAATATGCACAATTTCACACAAAACCCCAAAATGGGCCGGACAAAATTTTATTTACCTTTACAAAATTTGGGGGTAAACAACTTTGTTTCAAGCATGTGCTGCTTATTCAAAACGTAACTGTAGCAAGTAACATGTGTGGGCAATATGAAAATCACACCTAAAACCAGATAAAAAGTGGAGAAGTTGACTCCTTTGTATTGTTAAGTCTGTGTGCCACACTAAATATGGAGCACAGAAAGAAGAAGAAGAGAACTGTCTGAGGACTTGAGAACCAAAATTATTGAAAATTCTTAATGTCAAATTAACAGGTCTATCTCTAAAGATCTTGATATTTCCTTTGTCCACTGTTTGCAACATAAATCAAGAGGTTTACAAAGCATGGCTCTGTATGCAATCTCCCTGGACGTGGACTAAGAGAAAAATAGATGAAAGGTTACAAAGAAGATGGTGGATTATCCGCCCCAATCAAGTTCCAAAGAAATTGAAGATGACCTGGAGATGTTTGCAAAAGAAGACGGATCCAAAATTCTAGGTGAGAGGTGTAAGAAGCTTGTTGATTGTTATAGAAAGCGATTGATTGCAGTTATTTAATCCAAAGGGTGTGTAACCAAATATTTACTTGGGGGTGCCAACAATTTTGGCCAAACCATTTTTGGAGTACCGTGTGAAATTATGTCCAATTTGCCTTTTCTCTTTTTTTTTCTGTTGTTCCACTACAAACGTAAGAAAATAAATAAATCATTTGTATTGTAAAATATACATAGCCATGGAACTAGGAGAATAGATCTTTAAGTATCTGTATAATTATGTGATTAATGACTATTCATATACCCGTTAGTAGCAAAGATCAGTGGAGACGTATATCAGACCTCCTGCATGTACCACGAAGGTTAGTGAGTGTCTAACTAATAAACAACATCAATTATTGGGCTGCACTTAATGTCTTGTCATCGAAGAGGAAGGATTCGCTAATCAACCCAAGGAATGACAGGCTGATAAAGCTTGTTACCAGAAAGGACCTTATTGACCACTAAATATAATAAGACATCCCGCCATCAGTACCTCGCTACATTTTCTCTATAGAACAAGAGTAAGTATATGTGCAAGGAAGTGGATTGGGTGCAGTCGCGTTCCTTCCGGTGAAGACACCCATCCCATTGTTGTATTGTCGTGTAGGGTAATGTGAATTGTGTCATGCTTCTTTTGTAAATAATGTATTATGTTAACTGTGGTGATAATGTGGTGATGTAATCCACAGCACTTACATAAGTTACCAGACTATAGAGTAAGTAATAGTTAAGTGATGGGAGTAGCCCACATGGGAGGGGTTAGTTGATAGGATAAGACATGGTTCCTTCTAAAAAGGAAGTGAAGATCTAGTGTGCTATAGCTACAGATGGACAGTCTGTAGGTCGCATACAGTGGGTGACTTGTGGCAACAACAGAAAGGAGACTGAAGGCGAGACAGCGTGATCCCTAAATGTTGACCGACACACTGAGTGAGAACAATGCTGAGGCTAGAGACTGACCCTCAAATGGAGCTTCCCAAGACAACAGGAGCTGGTGGATGGGACTTTAGTGGCCAAGTCCCTAATCAAGATAAATTATTACTAACTACTATGTTAACCAAGTCAGCTACCCGAGCAACTTCTTCCCAAGCATCCAAAAGGTACAAGATTCTGCTCTGAAACTACTGGTTACCCCTTACCATTGTCCTCTCTGAGAAGAAGAGATGTAGATACGGAAATGTCTGGGAGTGCAAGACTCAAAGGGCGCTCTCACACATCCGGCTTTTTGCTGGTTTGCCGATTCCGGCGCACGCCAGTACAGTGTATACAGTACAGTAGCAGCACTGTAACTTCTGGGTCACATGCTCTGGTCACATGACAGCATGTGACCGGAGCTTGTCGCGCTGCCACTGTACTGTATACACTGTACTGGTGTGCGCTGGAACCGGCAAACTGGTGAAAGCCGGATGTGTGAGAGCGCCCTAAACTGGTCAGCGTGACAGAACCCTTGAACCGCTCTTCCACTAGGAGACTAGACATGGAGCCAATGTAAGGGAAAGTGACATCATGAGTTGGACTGTAGAATTAGGCTGGGTTGTACTAGGACTCACAGGACCAGTAAGATCGAAAGCAACCCTTTGGGAAGTAGGACTGTGTCCAATTTTTCCTTGTACAATTGAAATGTGCTGGAAGACATGTACCCACTATCTGGTGTGTAAAGTTGTTGCTGAAGATGAACCATTGAGTAAAGTGTTGTTTAAAATGAACTGGATGTCTCCTTACAGAAACAAGTAGTCATCCGGTCCTGTTCATATGAGGTCAGCAGCAACATACCAGCATGGGTTCACAGCAAACATGACAAGTCCATACACCCAGCCAGGACCAGGTCCTTTATGTAGCGTGCCGGGGCGTCCGTAGTCAATCCGTCACCCAGGACTACTGCCCCACGCCACTCTACATGTGTGTATCATTAACCTTCATTTTCTGATTTTTGGAACTTCGTAAATAGACAAGAGAATTTCCCAGAAGTGTAATTCGACCAGCAAATTCAATTAAATCGGGAAAAAAAAAAAAATTGCTTCTCCCGCCCACCAGCAGTCCCGCATCTAATTGGTTGTAGTCAGACAGTGCCCCTACCCTATGTGACAACATATCTGACTGTTTTCAATCACATGCTGTCTTGTCTGCATCTACATTGGTGTAAAAATAGATTGAAAAAAAAAAATATATATCTTAGAGTACGCTCATATTATGATACCCAACAACAATAAAACATACGGCTTTAAAAATTTTTGATACCCAGCCATGATAAAGCTGGGAGCTGGTATGCTCAGGCTGGGGAGGCCCATGGTCATTGGGCTCCCCAGCCTAAAAATAGCAGCCCGCAGCCACCCAGCATTGCCACATCCATTAGATATGACAATCCTGGAACTTTACCTGGCTCATCCAGATTGTCCTGGTGCAGTGGCAATTGATGTAATAATGGGTTAATGACAGCTCACAGCTGCCACTAAGCCCTAGATAAGTAATGGGAGTCATCCATGCGACCCCCCCCATTAGTAATCTGTAAGTGAAGAGCTATAAACACAAACACCAAAATAAACCTTTGCTTGAAATAAAATACAATAAAAACCCCACCCTCTTTCATCACTTTATTAACTCCCAAAACACTCAGGTCTGACGGCATCCACGACGATTCCAGCTCTGCTACATCTGAAGTGATAGTGCGTCGGAATAGAATAGGACCGCCCCGCTGTGAGCTTCAGGCAGAGAATGAGCCGCAGCGATGAGCGGTGACATCACTCAGGTTATTTGCTGTCTCAGCTGGGAGGTTCCCATGGTCCTCCACCTGTGATCGCAGATAACCTGACCTCAGGTGACCTCATTGAACTGAGTGACCTCACCTCCAACTGTTTCCGCAAATAACCTGAGTGACTAATCTCACTACTCATACAGTTAAGAATCCAGAGTTTCATTGCAGAAAACAATACAAATAAATCATAATCTGTGATAATGAAGAAATTCTGTAAACGTAGACAATGCCCACTTGTCATCATTGCAGACCTGGATGTAAAGAGATAATACAGATATCTGTACTGTCCACTCGTATATTTATACATCGTGATTAGATTTCCCATAAGCCTTTGTTATAATTGAGGTTAGTAAGGTAATCACAGATATGCCGGACTTATATGATCTCAACGTTCCATGTACAACCACATTTCACAAAGGTCACAAATGGACTTTATCCACCCGTGTATTTCTAATAATCCGAGAAATAATAGAAGTTAAGGGCAGACGTGTGTTACATTTGGAGGACAACAAGGAAGGGATCAATATTCATTTAATTTATAGATTGCGCTAGATCGATATATTGACTTTCTATTAACATTCTGCTGATTAAATATAATCCTCCTAGCATTGGTATGGGGGCGAGACATGCATTGTTCAGAAGGATTGTAGTTTAGCGATAAGCACATTAGTCTGGTCTCTCCGGAGTAAACTGAATTTGCCTAGAAGTTTGCAAAATATTTAGATTCTCCTGACTCAAAATTTGGAGTCAATCTCTCCTTGCAAATTCAGAAAAATGGTAAACCGCGTCCCCCCCCCCCCCCAAAGTTAAATCATCCGTGTGCAGGATTAGTGGGGTCTAGCAGTGGAATTTGGACAAAACTGTTGATTTAATCATTTCATAAATCAATAGAACACAATAATAAGTAACTTTGTAATGTAGCTGATCAGACAAATATTCTTTTTTTTCCCCTCCTGGACTGATCATTTATTTTCAATTCCCAGGTAAAAATCTGTCTTCAGTGAATACAGATTTTTATATAATTGAAATAGATGACAGTTGGTTTTTATAAGATTCTATGCAGAAAAGAGGGAAGAGGAAGAAGAAGAGGAAGAGGAAGAGGAAGAAGAATAAGAGGAAGAGGAAGAAGAATAAGAGGAAGAGGAAGAAGAATAAGAGGAAGAGGAAGAAGAATAAGAGGAAGAGGAAGAAGAATAAGAGGGGGAGGAAGAAGAATAAGAGGGGGAGGAAGAAGAATAAGAGGGGGAGGAAGAAGAATAAGAGGGGGAGGAAGAAGAATAAGAGGGGGAGGAAGAAGAATAAGAGGGGGAGGAAGAAGAATAAGAGGGGGAGGAAGAAGAATAAGAGGGGGAGGAAGAAGAATAAGAGGGGGAGGAAGAAGAATAAGAGGGGGAGGAAGAAGAATAAGAGGGGGAGGAAGAAGAATAAGAGGGGGAGGAAGAATAAGAGGGGGAGGAAGAATAAGAGGGGGAGGAAGAATAAGAGGGGGAGGAAGAATAAGAGGGGGAGGAAGAATAAGAGGGGGAGGAAGAATAAGAGGGGGAGGAAGAATAAGAGGGGGAGGAAGAATAAGAGGGGGAGGAAGAATAAGAGGGGGAGGAAGAAGAAGAGGGGGAGGAAGAAGAAGAGGGGGAGGAAGAAGAAGAGGGGGAGGAAGAAGAAGAGGGGGAGGAAGAAGAAGAGGGGGAGGAAGAAGAAGAAGAGGGGGAGGAAGAGGAGGAAGAAGAGGAAGAATTCTGTTTGTAGTTCCTCCCTGCCCCTATCTTCTGCATAGAATCTTATGAGAACAAACTGCCATCTCCTATCTCTATAATATAAAAATGTATAATCACTGAAGGCAAATTTTACCCAAGAATTGAGAATTTTGAGACTAAAAGATCAGTCCAGGAGGAGAAAGAAGCAGATTTATCTCATAAGATATATTACAAAGATTCTTATATTCATGTGTTCTATTAATTTATGAGATTGAAATGACAGTCACGCTTTTAGGTTTTCCTCTTATATTGAGATGTTCCAAATTCTAAAAAGTAGAAATAGGAATTTAAGAAAAGGGCAGATCATTCTTACCAAAACCATTACGGCATCAGTTTTTCAAAGCCAACTATGCATGGGATTAAATATTTGGGACGCCATTACTTCTGATCTCTTTGCTATGTATAGAATTTCCATATCAGAGATGGATAAAGAAAAGTTTTCCTCTTTTTATGTGTCCTTTGGGTTTTACTTTTTACTTCTGAAGTGCAGACTGACCTTGAAAGAGGATTTACATTTTTCAATTCTCACTTTTGGATTATTATTGTATAAGAAGTATTGAGGCTTTTCTTACCTAACAGCACCTTAAGAAATGGTCACGTGCCATAAATATGTATTTCTTTTGCTGCCGTTATCTTGAAATTGACTGCGTATTTTTTAACTCTGCACCTCTTCCTTGTGTATAAATATAACTGCCTTATCCAAAAAGGCATGGTTATCCAGAAGACTCCTACCGAAAAGAGTTGAAGAACATGCCCACTTGGCTAAAATGTCTATATAAAAGGAAAGGGGGAAGATATATTTCTATAATTGGAAGATTGAAAACCGGTGATTTGGTAAATGAGACAAAAGTCAATAGAGTATGCTCTGATGGGTGCAAATGGGTCTAGAAGAAACAAGGGGGAAAAGGGGGCTAACGGATTGAGAAAATGAGGGAACTGTCACGTTCCGTGAAGGACACCTGATGATATGAGGGAGTTCACAATCAAAAGCGTTGGATACTTGATGAGGATTGATGGTGGTCTGAGCTATATTTATCTTACAAGACAAATTACTTTGTACACTCGAGCACTATGGGTATGAAAAGGATGACAGTGATCCAGCAGTACAACGACCCGAAGCATATGGTGAGATTGGAGAAGAAATTGGTCAATGACAATGAAATAGAGGAGATGGATTGTCCCCGCAGTCCCAGACCTCAACCCAACCCAACTCTTGTGTAGAGCTGAAGAAAAAGTTGTATACATCACCAAGAGAGCTGACCAGCATACACCAACATTGGGAACGTGTAGAAGAGACCTGACCAGTATACACCAACACTGGGAACGTGTAGAACAGACCTGACCAGTATACACCAACACTGGGAACGTGTAGAACAGACCTGACCAATATGCACCAACACTGGGAACGTGGAGAAGAGACCTGACCAGTATACACCAACACTGGGAACATGTAGAAGAGACCTTACCAGTATACACCAACACTGGGAACGTGTAGAACAGACCTGACCAGTATACACCAACACTGGGAACATGTAGAAGAGACCTTACCAGTATACACCAACACTGGGAACGTGTAGAACAGACCAGACCAGTATGCACCAACACTGGGAATGTGAAAAAGAGACCTGACCAGTATACACCAACATTGGGAACATGTAGAAGAGACCTGACCAGTATACACCAACACTAGGAACGTGGAGAAGAGACCTGACCAGTATACATCAACACTGGGAACGTGGAGAAGAGACCTGACCAGTATACATCAACACTGGGAACGTGGAGAAGAGACCTGACCAGTATACACCAACACTGGGAACGTGGAGAAGAGACATGACCAGTATTCACCGACACTGGGAACGTGGAGAAGAGACCTGACCAGTATACACCAACACTGGGAACGTGGAGAAGAGACCTGACCAGTATACACCAACACTGGGAACGTGGAGAAGAGACCTGACCAGTATACACCAACACTGGGAACGTGGAGAAGAGACATGACCAGTACACACCAACATTGGGAACATGTAGAAGAGACCTGACCAGTATACACCAACACTGAGAACGTGGAGAAGAGACCTGACCAGTATACACCAACACTGGGAACGTGGAGAAGAGACCTGACCAGTATACACCAACACTGGGAACGTGGAGAAGAGACATGACCAGTATTCACCGACACTGGGAACGTGGAGAAGAGACCTGACCAGTATACACCAACACTGGGAACGTGGAGAAGAGACCTGACCAGTATACACCAACACTGGGAACGTGGAGAAGAGACATGACCAGTATACACCCACACTGGGAATGTGGAGAAGAGACCTGACCAGTATACACCAACACTGGGAACGTGGAGAAGAGACCTGACCAGTATACACCAACACTGGGAACATGGAGAAGAGATTTGGGGTCAGATTTCAGTGGAGACATGGTTGAATCTGATCTAGAGTCCAGAAGGATTCAGGCAGTGCTGAAAGCCAAAAAGGTGGATTTACTAAATACTAACAAAATAATAAAAATTAACATTTAGATTATTTTGAAGCAAAACAGTAACAATGCAGGGACATGACGAAAATCTGCATAACTAATCATATGCTAAATAATTGCAGTCAAATTTATGTATGAGCTAGCCAACATGATTGTCTATAAAATGAAGGTCATCTCATGCTCAAAGCTGTAGTGGATGGTGAGATATGGAGCCTGAAAGTCAAAACTCAAAACATGGTTACCCTTTTGCGTTTGACAGCGCAGAGCTCTCCTAGGTCCAAAAGTATAAAAATTAAAGCAGTGGTTTTATTTGAAGTCAAAACAAAAGAAAAAAAAATTAAAAATAAAAACTAACTTTCCATGAAAGAATTCATCAGATGTTTACAAATACTTATTCATGCGCTTTGCCAATTTATAGAAAGATAAAAAGAATATTGAATTGTAACATATGCTCAGTTTCACCTGAAAGCTTTGTGCCAATGATTTGAAAAAAATATGCATGTTTCCAGCTCGCCAACCTTGCATTGACCCCCCCTTTATCACAGGCGCACAGACATATGTACATGTGGACTCATAAAAGAGAAGGATTTTCTGTGTTTCCCGACTTAAAATCTTGCACCGTTAATTATGCAACATGAATATTTATGTTTGTTATTTCATTACATGTATTAGCTACAAAGATCCAATATGTAGGCTGCACCACATGTCCGCTGGAAGCGAGATCAGGAAACTTTTTTCGTTAGCTACATTGCCAATACAATTAATCCTTCTGCTGCATCAAAGCATTTTTCAGCAATGTAAAGGGGATGGGACAAATTTTATCTTTATCCATATTGAAAAGTTTAATTCCCCAATTAAGGGAAGAAGTAGAAAACATTTGCTGCTAGATCAAAATGATTTTTGGATACTTCACTTCCCGTTAACCAGAGAGATCATTTGGTATAACAATTTTAATACAGAATGAAATATTTATTCTGTGACAGGTACCTAAGGGTTTACTCCTTTAAGTTCGTAGGTGGATTTTAAATTTTGCACCCAGATAGTATAATAAAAATGTTTGTTAGCTATAGCCATGACTATGGTTGAAAAGCGTAAAAAAATAATAATAATAATAATAATAAAAAATAATAATAAAAATATTTATTTTTATTTTTATAATATATATATATATATATATATATATATATATATATATATATATATATATATATATATATATATATATATATATATATATATATATATATATATATATATATATATATACACACACACACGCATATATGCACACATACATACATACACACACATACATATTATATTTCTCATCTGGATAGATATATACATATACACACACAGATACACGCATACACTTTTTTATATATATATATATAAAAAATATAATATATGTATATTATATATACAGTGCCTTGCGAAAGTATTCGGCCCCCTTGATTTAACATTTCAAGCTTCAAACAAAGATAATTTAAATTTTCTGGTGAAGAAACAACAACAAGTGGACACAATTGTTAAGTTGAACCAAATTTATTGCTTATTTTAAAAACTTTTTTCAAAAATAAATAACTGAAAATTGGGGCGTGCAATATTATTCATCCCCTTTAAGCTAATACTTTGTAGCGCCCCCTTTTGCTGCGATTACAGCTGCAGTCGCTTGGGGTATGTGTCTATCAGTTTTGCACATCGAGAGACTGAAATTCTCGCCCATTCTATCTTTGTAAACAGCTGGAGCTGAGTGAGGTTGGATGGAGGCGTTTGTGAACAGCAGTTTTCAGCTCTTTCCACAGATTCTCAATTGGGTTCAGGTCTGGACTGTGACTTGGCCATTTTAAACACCTGGATACGTTTATTTGTGAACCATTCCATTGTAGATTTTGCTTTATGTTTGGGATTTTAGTCTTGTTGGAAGACAAAACTCCGTCCCAGTCTCAGATCTTTTGCAGACTCCAACAGGTTTTCTTCAATAATGGTCCTGTATTTGGCTCCATCCATCTTCCCATCAATTTTAACCATCTTCCCTGTCCCTGCTAAAGAAAAGAAGGCCCAAACCATGATGCTGACACCACCATGATTGACAGTGGGGATGTTGTGTTCAGGGTGATGAGCGGTGTTGCTTTTACACCAAACATATCATTTGGCATTGTGTCCAAAAAGTTCGATTTTAGTTTCATCTGACCAGAGCACCTTCTTCCACATGTTTGGTATCTTCCAGGCTTGTGGCAAACTTTAAACAACACTTTTTACGGATATCTTGGAGAAATGGCTTTCTTCTTGCCACTCTTCCATAAAGGCCAGATTTGTGCAGTGTAGGACCTATGGACAGACTCTCCCACCTCAGCTGTAGAACTCTGCAGTTCATCCAGAGTGATCATGGGCCTCTCTGCTGCATATCTAATCAGTCTTCTCCTTGTTTGAGATGAAAGTTTGATGGACGGCCGGGTCTTTGTAGATTCGCAGTGGTATGATACTCCTGTGGCGCCCCTGACCTGGTCAGGCACCACTGAGTACTGCACCCATGCTGGGACAGTACTTCCAGGTAATCCTGAAGGCTGGAATAGGGTGTGTACGCACAGACACACAGCAACCAGGTCTCCCACACCTTGAGAGGGGACCCTTGGGCAGACCCAAGAGGGGGCTTGCCTCCATATCTCATCAAGGGGCTGGGAGCTAAGGTTGCAGTGGCTGTCAGGAAAGTAGGAGGAGAGCCAGTCTGAGAGGAATGAGCGTGGTTGCTAGGAGATACAGACGCGTGGACACACTAGTCAGACCCTGAACATAAAGTAGCCATTAGCGGGGGAGAACGGTTACCAGTCAGTCAGTCGGAAAGACGCTAAGGGAGTCAGTCGGTCGAGTACGGGGATTTCTGGCAACTAGGCACGTAAGGGGAACAGGTCCCTAGAGTAGACGTCCATTTATTGATCTGCTAAACCTGCCGGTGAGGGGACTAGAGGTACCTCACCAACCATACAGAGTTCGAGCCTCAGCAGCAACGAGGGGGCCCATAAGAGGGATCGAGTTTGGAGCCATCTCACTTGGTCCACGCTGCCGGCAAACGGGTCAAAAAGGGGAGAAAAGGCAGCAGCGTCTTCCCTGGATGAATCTCACAGTACTTCAAGTCAGGGGTTATCCGAAACAAGAAGTGCTAGGAAGGCGAGTTAACGGTTACCCTTAGACCGGCCTAAAGGATACCTGGTTCCACCTGGTTTAATCTCAGCATCACCCGGGTTTCCCTCACAAAAACATCTGAAAGTGAGTAAACAAGTTGAAAGACCTTCTGAACACAGATTGAGTTATTCTGGGACCTGTTGTTCTACACACCTGAGCCCTGGGGTTAGCCTCACTCACGGGAGGCCATACCATCCGGCTGCAGACTCCAGACGCCCCAGATGCTCGTTAAATCTGCAGTGGCGGTCACCCATATCCCACCGTGAGTGACGTCATGTCTCATATGTATATGTATAAATACACACAATAATATATATATTATATATACACACACATGTATAAATACACACCATAATATATATACACACACACACACACATCTATAAATACACACAATAATATATATATATATATATATATATATATATATATATATATATATATATATATCACAATAATATATATATATATATACACACACACACGTATAACTACACACAATAATATAATTATGTATATATATATATAATTATATTATTGTGTGTAGTTATACGTGTGTGTGTGTGTATATATATATATATATATATATATATATATATATATATATATATATATATATATATATATATATATATATATATATATATATATATATATATATATATATTTCCGACATACCTGTTGCCAGAAATAACCAAGTGAAGACCCTGCGGCGTCCCGGAGGGTGGAGTGATGTCCCTGAGGCGACCACTACAGGTGGGCGACACACTTCCATTTCAATATGATCACTTGCACAGTGCCTCTTGGGATGTTTAAATTAAAGTTTTGGAAATCTTTTTGTAACCAAATCCGGCTTTAAATGTCTCCACAACAGTATCACGGACCTGCCTGTTGTGTTCCTTGGTCTTCATGATGCTCTCTGCGCTTTAAATAGGACACTGAGACTATCACAGAGCAGGTGCATTTATACCGAGACTACATTGGATCATTCACAGATCCTCAATGAACTTCTGGAGTGAGTTTGCTGCACTACGGCTATGTGTCCACGTTGCTTTTTACCTGCTTTTTTGCTGCTTTTTCAACTGCAGCGTTTAATGCCGAAATGGTTGTGTTCTGCTTTTCAAGCAAAGTCTATGGGAATTTGGGTTTCTTGTGCCCACTATGCAGTTCAAACTGCAGCCTTTTTCTGGCAGAAATTTGAGCAAAAACTCAGCTTTGCAGTTCAAAACGCAAATGGCAAAAACAATTGACATGTCAATTGTTTTTGCCATTTGGGTTTTTGCACTGCAAAGCTGAGGTTTTGACCAAATTTCTGCCACAAAAAGGCTGCAGTTTGAACTGCATAGTGGGCACAAGAAACCCAAATTCCCATAGACTTTGCTTGAAAAGCAGAACACAACCATTTCGGCATTAAACGCTGCAGTTGAAAAAGCAGCAAAAAAGCAGGTAAAAAGCAGGTAAAAAGCAACGTGGACACATAGCCTGAAAGTAAAGGGGATGAATAATATTGCACGCCCCAATTTTCAGTTTTTTATTTTTTACAAAAATTTAAAATAAGCAATAAATTTCGTTCAACTTCACAATTGTGTCCACTTGTTGTTGATTCTTCAACCGAACATTACCATTTTTATCTTTATGTTTGAAGCCTGAAATGTGGGAAAAGGTTGAAAAATGCAAGGGGGTCGAATACTTTCACAAGGCACTGTATATACACACATACATATTAAATACACACACATATACAGCAGATACACACGTGTGGATATATTGGTGGGGGGTGTGTATATATATTTTATATATCACATATACATACACACACACACACACACACACACACACACATAAACGTATCGATACACACACACATATTGATACATACATACATACATACGTACATACATATGTAGCGCCTCTGAGCCACTCAGGGCACTACTAGGTACTGCATCCTCACCAGGATGTAGGGCCTACCTCCAGGTACCTGGAACATCAGTGCCAGCAACACCTAGACACACCAAAGTCCCAGTTTCTACTCCACACCAGGGGTAATTGGCTAGTCGGACACAAGGGGATGGCCACCCAGAGGGCGGAGCCAGATCAGGGGACTAGACAGCCTGGTGGGAGGGGTCAGCAGTTAGTTAATCAGCAGTAGTGAAGTAGTAGAGAGTGAAGTAGAGAGACATGCCTAGAGCTGCGTCGTGTAACAATGACCTGGGGGCACAGGAGAGTGGTCGCCAGGGCAGGTACACCCGAGTACCGCTGGCACCAGAGCACAGACGGGGCACAGGGCCCTAGGTCAGAAGACAGTTTCATATGGTCTGGCAAATACCTGCACAATGAGGGGACCTCCACGGACCTCCCTGACCCACAGATCCAGGGGAAACAGCAGTAAAGCAAGGATCAGGGTTCGGGACACAGACCGGCCCTACAGGGTCCACACTGCCCGCCGTACGGACAATGAGACTGCCACCAAAAAGGAACAGTCAGACCCCAAAAGCTCCACGCTACGGGGACCCAACCACACTGATGGTGCCAGGGACAGAACAACAGAGTCATCAACTGGCACTAGAAATACAGGGACCTGAACCAGCCATCCAAGGGTCAAGAGTGAGTAGAGACTTAACTACAAACCACGGTGTGGCCTCCCTTATTACGCCATCATACATCTCCCAGGCTCATCCCTAACTGCGGAAGGCCTACCACCACAGGTGCCATTACCACCAGCCCTGGGGGATAATCAACTCTGCGGCGGCGGTTCCAAAATCTTAACCACAACCCGCAGGTGGCGTCACACAAATTACTTTAATCTCCCCTGTAAATAAACCCCATCAAAAAGCACCCAGGGCACAGGATCGGGCAACGGCCACAAAAGTGACATTCCCCAGGTACACACCACCCGGGACCAAGTACACACACATACATAATAACAAAATATATACACACACATATACGTATATTATAATTTATATATATATATATATATATATATATATATATATATATATATATATATATATATATATGTATGTATGTATGTATGTATGTATGTATGTATGTATGTATGTATGTATGTATGTATGTGTATATATATATATATATATATATATATATATATATATATATATATATATATATATATATATATATATATATATATATATATATATATATATATATATAATTTTTTTTTTGGAAGATGCAGT
>NC_134363.1:166345985-166410985 GCF_048569485.1 Anomaloglossus baeobatrachus | reverse complement strand
TGCTGGGGACAGAGAGGAGAGGCTGATGCTGGGGACAGAGAGGCTGATGCTGGGGACAGAGAGGCTGATGCTGGGGACAGAGAGGCTGATGCTGGGGACAGAGAGGCTGATGCTGGGGACAGAGAGGCTGATGCTGGGGACAGAGAGGCTGATGCTGGGGACAGAGAGGCTGATGCTGGGGACAGAGAGGCTGATGCTGGGGACAGAGAGGCTGATGCTGGGGACAGAGAGGCTGATGCTGGGGACAGAGAGGCTGATGCTGGGGACAGAGAGGCTGATGCTGGGGACAGAGAGGCTGATGCTGGGGACAGAGAGGCTGATGCTGGGGACAGAGAGGCTGATGCTGGGGACAGAGAGGCTGATGCTGCGGGCAGAGAGGCTGATGCTGCGGGTAGAGAGGCTGATGCTGGCGCAGCATGGCGGATGGAGCACGTTTGGGAGTGCGCAGGATGGGAGATGGAGCACGATGGAGGGTGCGCAGCATAGGGGATGGAGCACGTTTGGGAGTGCGCAGCATGGCGGATGGAGCACGTTTGGGAGTGCGCAGCATGGGAGATGGAGCACGATGGGGAGTGCGCAGCATGGCGGATGGAGCACGTTTGGGAGTGCGCAGCATGGCGGATGGAGCCCGTTTCGGAGTGCGCAGCATGGCGGATGGAGCACGTTTGGGAGTGCGCAGGATGGGAGATGGAGCACGATGGGGGGTGCGCAGCATAGGGGATGGAGCACGATGGGGAGTGCGCTGCATGGGGGATGGAGCACGATGCGGAGTGCGCTGCATGGGGGATGGAGCACGATGGGAAGTGCACACCTCCCCCCAACACACACACACACGCGCGCGCACTGCACAACACACCACACACACACACTGGGAACCACAAACAACTGCCCTACACAGACACCCACACACAGACAACGCTGCACACACAAATATACGCACATACCGCACAACACACACATTGCACAAAACATACCTCCCCCCAAAACACACCACATACACACAAACCGCGCAACACACACACACAACGCTACACACACAGCGCTCCACAAACAACGCAACACACAAACAACACTGCTCTCACCCCCCATCACACCCAGACAACACCCAGAACATGTACAGCGCCCTACACAAACACTTGGTAACTACACACAACAACATCTATATATATATATATATATAACAAAAATCATATATGAACTACACAATACGTAAATTCTAGAATACCCGATGCGTAGAATCGGGCCACCTTCTAGTATATATATATACACATATATACACACATATCTGTAGCTTTATCGCCATAAAAGTAGGGTGGGCCCGAGCGCAATTTCTTGCACAGGAGCACCAGTAATCAATTCACTAATCTCTAAAACTTATGTGTATTTCACTAAAGGTTTGATAGATGTCATACGACAATCTACAGAGACGGAAGTTTCCCCATTGTCACTCCACCGTGTGCACTGTCGGTTTCTTGTTTTTTACAGGTCTGGTGGCATTATATGACTTCAGCTGTGATGGTGAATTAATTCTCTGCATGTGCTGAAAATAAAACAGACAGATAATCCATTTGTTCCCCTTAATAGTCCTAGGATTCGTTCATGTCCGACATCCAGGTGGTTTTTGTGCAGTTTAATTATTGCTTTGCTGTGAATCGAATTCAGAATTGGCTGTGATGACCAAGACGGGATCGGTGGACGGTGCGCCGAGAATAATCTGCGGATGCAAGACTTGGGCGCGGAGAGAAAGGAGTTAGATATTTCACGTGTTGCATCTTCGTATATTAGCAGAAAACATTAATGAAGGAAAATAGAGAAGCAAAGAACATTAAACATCTTCCATTCAGATTAAGGTGTAATATCTAAGGCTCGGATCATGCAATGCTCAGCAAGATTTACAATAAAATAAGCTTAAAAACAGACCACAGTCATTTCACTAACTTAGCATAAATCAATAGCGCAAGCAAAGATAAGACCCTTTCTGATTAATCTTATCGCAGAAATATGCTTCCTTATACATTTATCAACCACTTCTGCTCCTTCTGATTCCTGAACTTGCTATTTAAAAACTCTTAAAATCTGTCCAGCTCAACACAAGACGGTCTCATCTCATGGAGATAAAATAGAGCTACAAGTGCAATCTCTAGATTAGAATATCATCAAAAAGCTAATTTTAGTAATTCAATACAAAAAGGGAAACACATTATATAGAGGCATTACACACACACACACACACAGGGATCTATTCCTATATATTATATAGAGGCATTACACACACAGGGATCTATTCCTATATATTATATAGAGGCATTACACACACACACACACAGGGATCTATTCCTATATATTATATAGAGGCATTACACACAGAGGGATCTATTCCTATATATTATATAGAGGCATTACACACACAGGGATCTATTCCTATATATTATATAGAGGCATTACACACAGAGGGATCTATTCCTATATATTATATAGAGTCATTCCACACAGAGGGATCTATTCCTATATATTATATAGACTCATTACACACAGAGGGATCTATTCCTATATATTATATAGAGGCATTACACACACAGGGATCTATTCCTATATATTATATAGAGTCATTCCACACAGAGGGACCTATTCCTATATATTATATAGACTCATTACACACAGAGGGATCTATTCCTATTGTGTCGCCAGGGGTTAAGGGGATACCCAGAACCGGGCCAAGGGGTTGCTTCTGGAAAGGGGATCACGGTGTCATGACCCGGTCCGTGCTCCCTGGTTCCACAATAAAAGGGGGGGGTTATGTTCGTGACGCCACCCGTGGAATGTGATCAGAGATGACCACCGCTGCTGCAGAACCTCCGGGGTGATGGAAGGCAGCTTGAGATGGGACGGCTCCCCACGGGTAGAGCCTTTTCCCCGGGGCAGTATGTTAGTCTATGGGGGGAGTGCAGGACACGAGCACAATAAACAGGCAGACTCACGGTTTTGCAGTTTCTTTGTCCTTTACTGATGATGGTATTCAGCAGAGTACTGTCCACGGAGTCTGTGAGGGGTTCAGGGTTTCTCACACCCAGCCGGGCCGTTTTGGCTTCCTTGCCTGCACTGTGTGTCTGTGGCCCTGCCGCTGTGTGAACTATGCAGCCGGCCCTGTGCTCCTCGGTACCGACATGACAGGCAACTCGAGTCCTTACTAGTATGTTCCTGAACTCTGCGCTTGTTGCTTGTGTCTGTGGTACAGGTGAAAGATCTGGAATCTTCACTTCTCTGGTGGTAACTGTACAGTATGTAACTTGCAGTCTCGGATCCAGCATCCGTTCTGTGTGCTCCACTGGGATAATCTCAGCAATGCTCTGTCTCCCAGGAATGTTCCTCTGTGTACGCTTTCTCCTTTCCTCAGACCCTCAGCTAGGCCTGGAATTGGTCAGTGGATCCTGAGGTGAGCTAAAGCCAGCTTCCAACCTGCAGAGATCCTGTCTCCTCAGTGCTCTGCACTGAACTTCCAAACTGAAACTACTTCTGACCATTTCCTCCCCCCCAGCAGAATGTACAGGGAAGCAGCTTGGTCTCCCCCTTCTGGCCAGGAGGTCTTGGTGTTGTGTGTGGGGAGTTAACCCTTTGTGTTGTTACTGTGGCAACCCTGGGGTGCCACATTCCCCCTTAGTGAAGAACAGTACTCCGGGACTGTGAAACAAACAAACAAGTTATCACAACAATTGTATATATACAGAGTCTCAAAAGGAAAAAATACAAAAACCTTAAAGCTCAAAAAGAGTCCAAAATGTTCAAAAATATGTAAGTGGTCATACAGTATAGTCTCTGTAGGTACTGGGCTTTTGGTCTTAACGTTGCAATTAAATAAACATTTCAATCAACAAACACTTCTTAAAGGTGTCTCTACTCTGGTCATAAGTGCAGTAGGCCTCACGGCCCTCGGGCCACCAACATGTGATCAAGTTGTAACTCTCCGTGCTGCCACCTTACACCACTCTTCTCTCACCTTTTCTGTACACTAAACTGTTACGGTTTTTCATATAAAAATTATAACATATGTACATTTTATATGCAATTTCACATTAGTCTTTATATCTTGCTGGTATATGACCCTGAGTACTACGCTGTGATCTGCGTACTGCTGGTGTACTGGGTGTACTTAGCATAATGGTGTGGGTGGAAGTGTACCTATTTGGTGTTTCTGGTACTTGTGAGGATGGGGGGCTGACTGTAGGACTGGCAAGCTCACTGGGACCAGGAATCTGTTCTTCCTCTACGGTTTCAACTTCCAGTTCTTCTTGTCTTGAGACTTCTTGTGGTATGGGTTCTGATTGTGGTTCCACCACTTGAGGGAAGGCGATCATTGGGACTACTACTGCTCCATAGTAATTTGGCCATGTTTTTGGGAAATCTCCTAAGACTGTATGGAATACATCTTCTTCCTTCTTGACAGGTTGTACCTGTACGGGTAAGGTGACTTCTGGTGTCTTCAGGGTTTCAGGACACGGTTTGAGTTGATCTCTTGACACGACAGCTGATGTCCTTCCTTCATCCTTACTGATGAGACACACTTTGGGATTATCCATACTGGATGGTAAGACTGTATATGGGGTGGTTTCCCACTGATTATCCAATTTGTTTGTGCGTCGTTTCCTCTTGAGAACTTGGTCACCAGGTTGCAATGGGGTTGCTAGAGCATGCTGGTTGAAGGTTCTCTCCTGTCTTCCCCTAGCTTGTTGGAGACTTTTCTCTACGCACTCTTGTACTTGGCGATACTGTTGCTGACGTAGGGTATCCCAATTGGATTCTTGAACTTCTGCATCTGGCTTCAGAATTCCCATATCTAAATCAATTGGCAGTTTACCGGGCCTTGCACGCATAAGGTAAGCGGGGGTGCAGTTTGTAGAACTCACCGGGACATGATTGTACAAGTCCACTAGGTCTGGCAACTTCTCTGGCCATTGATTTCTTTCTGACTCTGGTAAGGTCTTCAACAGGTCAATCACAATATGGTTCATCTTCTCACATAAGCCATTTGTTTGGGGATGGTATGCTGTTGTGCGGATCTTTTTACAGCCATACATGTTGCAGAATTCTTGGAAGATCTGTGATTCGAAAGCTGGACCTTGATCTGCAAGGACTTGTTCTGGGTAACCATGGGGTCTGCAAAAGTGCGTCTGGAATGCTTTAGCTGCTGTTCTAGCTGTAAGGTCTTTCACGGGTACCACCACTAAGAAGCGTGAGTAATGGTCCACGATGGTTAAGGCATAGACATAGCCAGACCGGCTTGGTGACAACTTGACGTGGTCTAATGCAACTAGCTCGAGTGGTTGCTTGGTTACTATGGACTGGAGTGGAGCTCTCTGGTTCTGTTGATCCTTTCTTCTGAGGTTGCATGGTCCGCATTTTCTACACCAATCTTCAATTGATTTTCTCATGCCAACCCAGTAGAATCTTTCTCTTAAGAGCACTTCCAACTTTTTCCAACCAAAATGACCAGCACCGTTGTGGTAAGCTTCCAGAACCATCTTGACGTCTCTCTTGGGCACGATGATCTGCCAGACCAACTCATGTGTTTTTGGATTGGTGTGCCTTCTACAGAGCTTCCCTTGGTACAGGAACAATTTACCTCTCTCCTTCCAGAGATGTTGCGTCTCAGCTGGGGCATTCTGATTAGGGTATGCACCTTGTTGTGTAAGCAGTTCTTTCACTAGCTTCACAGCTGGATCGCTGTCTTGTGTGTCAGCCCATCCGTGGTGTGCTAATGGGTTGAGAGTTGCCTGCTGTTGTTTTTGGTAGACACTCGGTTGATACTGCCCAATCTTAGGACGGTGAAAGGCCGGCAGCTCAATTTCTTCCAGTCCCTCCGGTTCCTCTTCCACGTTCCCCGAGTGTGGCATCCGGGATAAGGCATCTGCATTCCCATTCTTGTGGCCTGCCCTGTACTTGATGACAAAGTTGTAGTTTGACAGTCGGGCTATCCATCGCTGTTCCAGCGCACCTAGTTTTGCAGAGTCCAGGTGGGTCAACGGATTGTTGTCAGTAAAGATGGTAAATTCTGCAGCTGCCAGGTAGTGTTTGAAACGCTCTGTTACAGCCCAAACTACTGCCAGTAGTTCTAACTTGAAGGAGCTGTAATTCTCTGGGTTTCTTTCTGTAGGCCGGAGCTTCCTGCTTGCAAAGGCAATAACTTTCTCCTTGCCTTCCTGCTTTTGAGACAATACTGCTCCCAGTCCTACGTTGCTGGCATCCGTGTACAAAATGAAGGGTTGATGGTAATCTGGATATGCCAGAATCTCTTCTCCTGTCAGTGCCCACTTCAACTTCTTAAAGGACTCTTCTCTCTCATCACTCCACTGGAAAGGAGGATTTCGGGCTGCAGACTTCTTTGACTGTCCTACCAGGATGTCTTGTAGGGGAGCTGCTAGCTTCGTGAACCCTTTTATAAATCTTCTATAGTAGCCTACCAGTCCCAGGAATTGCCTCACCTCTTTCACGCTGGTGGGTCTCGGCCAATCTCTGATCACGGTAACTTTTTCAGGATCTGGTGCTACCCCTTCTGAGCTCACGACATGTCCCAGGTACTGTACCCTTGGCTTTAGAAGGTGACACTTGGATGGCTTGATTTTCATGCCGTATCCGGATAAGGCTTCAAACACTTCTGCCAGGTCTTGTAGATGCTGTTCATAGGTCTTGGAGTAGACTATGACGTCATCCAGGTACAGGAGGACAGTTTCAAAGTTCTTATGTCCTAGGCAGCACTCCATCATTCGCTGGAAGGTTCCAGGTGCGTTGCAGAGTCCAAACGGCATACAATTGAACTCACAGAGGCCCATCGGTGTGGTGAATGCTGTCTTCTCCTTATCAGCCTCTGCCACAGGAACTTGCCAATACCCACTAGTCAGATCTAGGGTGGAAAAGTAAGTAGCGGATTTTAATGCAGCCAATGACTCCTCTATCCTAGGTAATGGGTATGCATCCTTGTGTGTAATGCGGTTGATCCGTCTGTAGTCTACACACATCCTCATGGTCCCATCTTTTTTTCTAACTAGCACTAGTGGGGCTGCCCAGGGGCTACAACTGTCTCTTATTACCCCTGCTTCTTTCATTTCTTTGAGCATGTCTTTGGCGCATTGGTAGTGAGCCGGTGGTACTGGTCTATACCTCTCCTTTATTGGTGGATGGTTACCAGTGGGTATAGTGTGCTCTACCCCTTTGATCTGCCCAAAGTCTAATGGGTGTTTGCTGAATATTTGTTCATATTCTTTCACTACCCTGTATACTCCATGCTTTTGCTGGGAGGGTGTAGAATTGGTACCTACATGTAGCTTTTGGCACCAATCCTCCAGCTTTCCCTCTGAGCCATTGTCCTCCGCCTGATTTGACGGCTTCAAGGGCTCAACGGTGGTGATGGCGTTGTTATCAACCGTATATAGCTTAGCCATGGTAGCATACTTAGGTAGGGTGACCTCATCTTCCCCACAATTTAGAAGGCGTATTGGCACTCTCCCCCTGTGTACCTCAACTATTCCTCTGGCCGTCAGTACAGTGGGCCTACTGTCTGAGTACACGGGTTCTACCAGGGCCTGATAGTCTCGCCCTCTGATGCCTATTGCGGCTCTACACCAGACCAGCATTTCTGTTTTGGGAGGAATTACAATAGGTATTGGGTCACTTACCCTTGCACTGCCAATTTCACCTCCTGACATTTCTACCTGCTGCTTCAGCATCAAGGCTTTAATTTCCTTCTGCAGGAGTCTCTGTTGCCCAGGTTTGGCAGTCTCGACGATCTGCTGCAAGACAGTAATTACCTCTGCAAAACAATTTTCAATTACATTCATTCCTAGCAGCATAGTTGGTTCACGTTCTCGTCGGTCAACATCAACAATGATAATACCCTGATTCTGCAATTCTACTCTCCCAATCTTAATGGTCATTTCTCTGAAACCAACCTGTGGTACTAATTCACCATTGCTAGCCCATATATTCAATGCAACATTAGATGGACCACTGCTAACGTCTGAATCAGCCCAGTACCTCTTATAAAGGACATGCGGAATTGATGATATTTGGGAACCAGTGTCCAGCAAGGCGTTGAGCGGAATGCCATCCAGCACGATGGGGATGACTGGACGTCCCCCCACATACTTGTCGTGCCAGGGTGAAGGACCTTGAGAGTTCATTCCTGAGGAGCGGCCCGCCTCCCCAGGGGATCCCCATTTAAAGCACATTCACGGGCAAAGTGACCTGGCTCATTGCAACGGCGGCAAATGGGCTGTCCATCCGGCTGGTAGCGGTCGCTGGGTCGTCCTCTCGTCGCTTGGTATCTCCTAGGCCTCATCCATGGGACATCCTCCTTGCTGGTCGCCAGCTCAATCTTGGGTGCAGACTTGGATCCACGCAGCTCCTGGACGATTCTAGCCATGGAAGCAACAGTGTCTGTAAGGGCTTCAAGCTTTTGATGTAGAGCCTCATTAGTGATCGGCTCCAGGTGGTTAGCAACAGCCGCTGACATGGCCGATGTCACCGGCACTACTGGCTGCTGGGGTGCCACTGTAAGGTGTTGAACAGAGTCTATATCCTGCGGCTCCTCCACCTGCTGGAGGCGGATG
The DNA here is from genome assembly GCF_048569485.1 of Anomaloglossus baeobatrachus. Lineage (NCBI taxonomy): Eukaryota > Metazoa > Chordata > Amphibia > Anura > Aromobatidae > Anomaloglossus > Anomaloglossus baeobatrachus. The sequence continues at coordinate 166,402,385 of NC_134363.1, read as the reverse complement.
GCTCTATCCTTTAGCTGGGCAAATGTTAGTCCTGGATCCTGGATCACCATCATGCTCAGTTGTCCCCGGTGGGAAGGGGATGAGAGTCCATCCAGGAATTGGTCTATCAGCAGCTTATCTGCTCCAGGGGCTAAGGCAGGTTCTGCTAATTTAAGTGCTCTGAGCGCCTCCTGTAAGTTTAAGGCAAAGTCTCTTGCGCTCTCTCTAGGTTTTTGCTTGCATCCAAAGAACCTCATTTTAGCCCGGCTGCCAGCAGTGGATTCAAAAGCTGCTTTTAGTCCAGCTATTATATGCTCTACAGTGTCCTTTGCATCGTCCGGCCAGGATGTAGCCTCCCGCTGGGCATTGCCAGTTAACTGTCCCATAAGCATACCAACACGCTGAGCTTCTGTCAGGGGGTACATGCTGTAGTAGATTTTTAGCTTTCCGATAAAGTCATTAAGTGTGTTGGGCTCACCTGAGTACTGCGGCAGCCACACTGCACCCGGGGTGTACGGCATCAGGAACGGCATGATAGGTGCCGCTGCACCGCCGGGTACAACAGCGTCTCCCTGCTGCGACATCTTTGCGCCCCCTTAGTTAATTTCACCAGTCTTCTTGACAGCAAGCCTGGGACACTTTTCTGCGTTTTCGTTCGGGTCGCAGCACCGAGCGCACCTCCTCTGCAAGCGGTAGGCGGAGTCTTAGTCTAGGCGCGATGTTTTCCCGCGCGTAGCAGGTAATGGCGTGATTAAAGATGGCGCCTGGAAAATTTTACCAATGATGTTTATGGATTTTTCCAGGTATCTTTGCAAAGTTTAAAGTCCGTTCTTTGTTGCAACAATTCACAGTGCAAATCTTTTATGCGATGCAATAAGTCTTTACAGGCGCACGTCACCCGGGTTGCAGCCGGGTCCAGTCCGCATCCTGTTCGTGACGCCAAAGTTGTGTCGCCAGGGGTTAAGGGGATACCCAGAACCGGGCCAAGGGGTTGCTTCTGGAAAGGGGATCACGGTGTCATGACCCGGTCCGTGCTCCCTGGTTCCACAATAAAAGGGGGGGGTTATGTTCGTGACGCCACCCGTGGAATGTGATCAGAGATGACCACCGCTGCTGCAGAACCTCCGGGGTGATGGAAGGCAGCTTGAGATGGGACGGCTCCCCACGGGTAGAGCCTTTTCCCCGGGGCAGTATGTTAGTCTATGGGGGGAGTGCAGGACACGAGCACAATAAACAGGCAGACTCACGGTTTTGCAGTTTCTTTGTCCTTTACTGATGATGGTATTCAGCAGAGTACTGTCCACGGAGTCTGTGAGGGGTTCAGGGTTTCTCACACCCAGCCGGGCCGTTTTGGCTTCCTTGCCTGCACTGTGTGTCTGTGGCCCTGCCGCTGTGTGAACTATGCAGCCGGCCCTGTGCTCCTCGGTACCGACATGACAGGCAACTCGAGTCCTTACTAGTATGTTCCTGAACTCTGCGCTTGTTGCTTGTGTCTGTGGTACAGGTGAAAGATCTGGAATCTTCACTTCTCTGGTGGTAACTGTACAGTATGTAACTTGCAGTCTCGGATCCAGCATCCGTTCTGTGTGCTCCACTGGGATAATCTCAGCAATGCTCTGTCTCCCAGGAATGTTCCTCTGTGTACGCTTTCTCCTTTCCTCAGACCCTCAGCTAGGCCTGGAATTGGTCAGTGGATCCTGAGGTGAGCTAAAGCCAGCTTCCAACCTGCAGAGATCCTGTCTCCTCAGTGCTCTGCACTGAACTTCCAAACTGAAACTACTTCTGACCATTTCCTCCCCCCCAGCAGAATGTACAGGGAAGCAGCTTGGTCTCCCCCTTCTGGCCAGGAGGTCTTGGTGTTGTGTGTGGGGAGTTAACCCTTTGTGTTGTTACTGTGGCAACCCTGGGGTGCCACACTATATATTATATAGAGGCATTATACACAGAGGGATCTATTCCTATATATATTATATAGAGTCATTACACACAGAGGGATCTATTCCTATATATTATATAGAGTCATTACACACAGAGAGATCTATTCCTATATATTATATAGAGGCATTACACACAGGAGGGATCTATTCCTATATATTATATAGAGGCATTACACACAGGAGGGATCTATTCCTATATATTATATAGAGGCATTACACACAGGAGGGATCTATTCCTATATATTATATAGAGGCATTACACACAGGAGGGATCTATTCCTATATATTATATAGAGGCATTACACACAGGAGGGATCTCTTCCTATATATTATATAGAGGCATTACACACAGAGGATCTATTCCTATATATATAGAGCCATTACACACGGAGGGATCTATTCCTATATATTATATAGAGGCATTACACACAGAGGATCTATTCCTATATAGTATATAGAGTTATTACACACAGAGGGATCTATTCCTTTATGTTATTTAGAGTCATTATACACAGAGGGATTTCACGTGTGTATTTATGTTAATGTTGATGATTATGGCTTACAGCCAATGAAAACCCAAAAGTCATTATCTCAGAAAATTTGAATATTATATAAGACCAACTGAAAAAATGATGTTAAACTCAGAAAAGCCTACTGAAAAGTCTGTACAGTAAATGCCTCAATACTTGGTCACGCTCCTTTTGCATGAATTCCTGCATCAATGCGGCAATGTGGCATGGAGTCGATCAGGCTGTGGCACTGCTGAGGTGTTATGGAAGCCCAGGTTGCTTGATATCAGCCTTCAGCTCGTCTGCATTGTTGGCTCTTGTGTCTTTCATAGATTCTCTATGGGGTTTAGGTCAGGCGAGTTTGCTGGCCAATCAAGCCCAGTGATACTGTGGTTGGTAAACCAGGTATTGGTACATTTGGCAGTGTGGACAGGGGCAAAGTCCTGGTGGAAAATGAAATTTCCATCTTCAAAAAGCTTGTCGGCAGAGGGAAGCATGACGTGCTCTATAATTTCCTGTTATACGGCTGTGGTGACTTTGGTCTTGATAAAACACAGTGGAGCTACACCAGCAGATGACATGGCTCCCCAAACCATCACTGATTGTGCAGACTTCACACTGGACCTCAGCAGCTTGGATTGTGGCCTCCACTCTTCCTCCAGACTCTGGGACTGCAATTTACAAATGAAATGCAAAATTTACTTTCATCTGAAAACAACACCTTGGACCATTAAGAACAGTCCAGATCTTTTTCTCCTTGGCCCAGGTAAGACGCTTCTGGCGTTGTCTATTGGTCATGAGTGGCCTGACATAAGGAATGTGACACTTGTAGCCCATGTCCTGGATACGTCTGTGTGTGGTGGCTCTTGAAGCACTGACTCCAGCAGCGTCCACTCCTTGTGAATCTCCCCCACATTTTTGAATGTCCTTTTCTTAATCCTATCAAGGCTGTGGTTATCCCGGTTACTTGTGCACCTTTTTCTACCACACTTTTTCCTTCCACTCAACTTTCCATTAATATTCTTAGATACAGCACTCTGTGAACAGACAGCTTCTTCAGCAATGACCTTTTGTGGCTTACCCTCCTTGTGGAGTGTGTCAATGACTGCCTTCTGGACATCTGTCAAATCAGCAGTCTTCCCCATAATTGTGTAGCCTACTGAACCAGAGAAAAGAGCCATTTTAAATTCTTAGGAAGCTTTTTCAGGTGTTTTGTGGTAATTAATCACATTTTCATTACCTGTAAGCCATATTCGTCAACATTAACAGAAATAAACACCTGAAATAGATCCCTCTGTGTGTAATGACTGTATATAATATATAGGAATAGATCCCTCAGTGTGTAATGACTCTATATAATATATAGGAATAGATCCCTCTGTGTGTAATGACTATATAATATATAGGAATAGATCCCTCTGTGTGTAATGACTCTATATAATATATAGGAATAGATCCCTCTGTGTGCAATGACTCTATATAATATATAGGAATAGATCCCTCTGTGTGTAATGACTCTATATAATATATAGGAATAGATCCCTCTGTGGGTAATGACTATATAATATATAGGAATAGATCCCTCTGTGTGTAATGACTCTAATATATAGGAATAGATCCCTCTGTGTGTAATGACTCTATATAATATATAGGAATAGATCCCTCAGTGTGTAATGACTCTATATAATATATAATAATAGATCCCTCTGTGTGTAATGACTATATAATATATAGGAATAGATCCCTCTGTGTGTAATGACTCTATATAAGATATAGGAATAGATCCCTCTGTGTGTAATGACTCTATATAATATATAGGAATAGATCCCTCTGCGTGTAATGACTCTATATAATATATAGGAATAGATCCCTCTGCGTGTAATGACTATATAATATATAGGAATAAATCCCTCTGTGTGCAATGACTCTATATAATGTTTCCTTTTTTGTATTGAATTGCTGAAATAAATTAACTTTTTGATGATATTCTAATTTTATTGAGATGCACTTGTATCTAATGAGATTACACAAACGTCATGCTGCCACTTTATTTCATCTCCCCTCAATGGCGGATTCACAGCTACCCTGGTCAGTACTGCTGTATTATATTCCCGATGCTGCAGCTAATTCTGAACATGTGCTATGTAGGGACACAGGACCATCATTGATATATTTTACTTGCTTTTATAGCATCAATATTTTTTAAAACACTTTACTGTCCCCATTGGGGTTACAAATCTAAATCTATCAGTACGTCTTTGGAGTGTGGGAGGAAACTGGAGAACCTGGATGAAACCCACACAAACATGGTGGAGAACATAGAAACGTCTTGCAGATGTCTTCCTTGGTGGAATTTGAACTCAGTACCTGGGCACTGCAAAGCCTCTGTGCTATCTCCATGTCTCAATGTACTATACATAGGAGACCTCAAAGCAGCTAGTCTCCATCCACTAGCTCAGAGACAACTAAGCTTACAGATGTCATGCCTCAGATTTGCTCTGGTATACTCTTGTGCTGTGGTCTGATTTCCTCTCCACTGAGCACAGTCACTGTCCTAGCTCTGAACACTTTGTTTGCGCTCTTTGCCCGTCAACAAGTGTTTCCAATGCTGTAATTCGGTCTGCCCTGTCATCATACTGGTGTAACTATTGAAATCTTCCTCAGGCTTTCATTTCACGCTGGTAATACTTCTGAAGAGGACCTTGCTTGGAATTACAACCGGTCTCTCTTATGTTTGTAACGGGGTGCCAGGGGTGCCTCTGGCCTTGTAGTCGTGGCCCTTGCAATCAGGCTTACCCCTGGCTCCACCGTCACTATGGGGACAGGAGATGACTTGGTGGGGCAGAGTGTGGTGGTGATGCAGATGTTATCCGGCGCACAAACACTCCTCAGGCAGGGTACAATGCAATGAACGAACATTCTTTTATTCTTCACAGATAAAAGTCCAGACAAAGCAATCCGGTCAGCAATAAATCTGGCAGATGACAATTCCTGTGGAGCTGGGGACAACCTGACCTTGCGCACCCTCTGGTGGGGATATGCCCAAAGTACTCCACTTCCTCCGGGCTCCCACTCTTCAGCCAAGCATACACCGGACCCACACCGGCAGAATAGGCTCTGAGGTTGCGTCCACCTCCTTATCTCCGGTGTCCCCTGCTGTTCCGCTCACACACTCTGCCCGACGTGCACACACTGCTGTCCCGGATGCTACTTCTCACAAAGTCCCAAACAAAGCCATAAAGGTGAGGATACACTTTCTTAGCTGGGGGAAGCCTGTCCTTGCGTCCCCTCCAGTGGGGATGTGCCTGACTACTCCACTTCGCCCGGCTCCCACTTCTGGCTACCCACAGCCCGGACCCACACCGGACTGCTTCACACTATGAGGTTCCGCCCGCTCCTTTTCTCACCGGCTTCCCCGATTTCCAGCTCCCTTCTTTCTTTCTTTCTTTCTTTCTGCCCACTCAGCTCCACACTCTGCCCCGGCTCTGCTGCTCCGCTCCTGTCCCCGAGACAACTGCTCCCTTGATCTAATCTTTTCCTCACACCCTTGCTCTCTCCTCCCCTTGTCTCTGCCGGCTCCTCCTCTCCACTGTGGTGACAGCCGTCCCACCCGGCCACTAGGGGGACCCTAACACAATACACATGCACATACAAATAAAACATTTTTATTAATAACATTTCCGGGTTAACTATGCTCCCTTTTGCAGGGGGTCTGCTCACCCACTGCATGTTTCTCCTGGCAGATTATTACTTTTGGTTTACCCTTTCTATTTTTTACCCTGCATCTTCCCTTGGATTCTTTAGGAGGTATGTAGGAACCTTGACAGATGCTTAGGAAACAAAAGTTTGAATGGTCATCTGAGTCTTCCAGTTAGGCTGGAGTCACACTTGCGTGTGACTCGTGCGAGTATCGGATCGCAGTGTCCGGACCGGCTGGCTTCTCTTCTGCCAGGAGCAGCTCCACTGTATGTATTTCTATGATGCTGACCCACTCCTGGTCATGAGAGCCACGCCCAGTCCGGGCAGTGCGATCCGTTACTCTCACGAGTCACACGCAAGTGTGACTTCAACCTTGGGGTGTGGTTCCACTTACGTATGACTCGTGCGAATTTCGCATCGGTTTCACCCGACATGGCCGCACACTCTCCTGACAGAAGCGGGTCGGCTGCATGTGTACCGGCCCGTGCTCAGCTGTAGCCGAGCCACTCTGATCCGGGCTCGCTGGTGGGTGGCTCAAGCGTCTCCGGACCCGGGGGCCCTGTGGTCACTTCGATCTGAAAGGGGGCTGGCGGTTTAGGGGACGTAGGTGTACGGTCGGAGCCGTGGTTAAGTTTGTGTCGCCACCCATGGGATGTGGTGAAGGTGGACACCACCGCTGCCGTTTATGGGGCTCGCGGGGGAGATGTTGTGCAGCAAGTTGTTAACCCCTCCGTGGGTAGGGATGATGGCCCTGGGACCCATTGGGGAGAGCTAGGCGGTGCAGGGAGATGTGCGGCCAGAGGGCACTGATGTACTCACGCTTAGTAACACACACAAGTCTCTGGTAAACCAAGGTGATGGTGGTCGGTGCCTGCAGCCGGCTGCGATCTGGTCCCCCACCTGGTTGGTGGTCTCTGCCTTTCTCCTGCACCGTGTTGTGTGATGGTGGGCTGCCTGCGCTTCAGTGTCAGGAGTCCACTCCCCGGCTTTGTGGATGTCGGGAGAGCCCTTTGCTCGCATACGCTAGCCCGTGGGATCTCTCAGCCTGGGCGGTGGCTTTCTATCCCCCTCGTTGGGCTGTCGTCTTCAGTCGGGACTTTGGGTGGGAAAGGACCTATAGTCCTGGCTGCAATCAGTTAATTAGCTAGCCCCCAGTAGCTTCTGGACCTAGCTTCAGGGTCTGAGTACCCCCTCTGTGCTCCGGTTTCCAGTCGGTTCCCCGGGTCAGTACCCTGTCCCGGTCCACCACGATTCCACCGAGCAGTCTTCCCGGCTCCTGCAGGCAGAGGCCTCCGTATACCTCCTAGCCAAAGGTGCCCAGGATCCAACCCTGGCACCTGTCAGATAGCTGCAGACCTGAGTCACAGGCCTGCTTCCACTCTCCTTCACTCCTATTAGCAACTCCTACAAAACTGATCTGACAATTCTCCCGCCTCAGGCTCTCTGAACTCCTTGGTGGGCGTGACCAACCGCCTGGCTCCACCCCATGGTGTGTCCATTAAACCCTGAGAGGGTTGACTAGGGTTTTAGTGGTTGGCTGGTGACACCTTTTTAGGGGACAGGTGTTATGCGGGGCACTAACTGTGACTACCTGGCTAGTCCAGGGCGTCACACATGTATTTCCATACAGATAATACGCTCGTGTGCAGAGAGAGTCAGGCCGTGCCAGGTGATACCGATGCGAGACTCGCACGAGTCATACTCAAGTGGAACCATACCTTTAGGGTCCTTTTAGTCTGTGCAGGGACCTTTAGAGACTGCACAACTGGGCCTTCTAGTCTGTACAAGAACCAGGTGGGTCAGATGTAGTAGTTTTAAGATAGATCCATATTTTACATTATTTTCCTCATGTGCAAATCAGTGAACATACCAGTAAAGATGAAAACTGGCAAACCTTGTGGGATAAAAATCATATTATATGGACAGAAATAATGTTATTCTTCATGTATGCGCACCATCTTATTCCAGATTATAATTTTAAATGTATTATTTAATATATATTGCTAGAAAAAGGCTAGGTTTTCTCACACTGATTTTCCAGCTAAAGCCAAAATTGTACAAAACATGCAAAATCATGCACAATGTCAGTGACAGATGCAGTGCGCATATTTCAGTGATCCGTGTGACTAATCGTATTCCAAGCACGGTGCCATGCATGTTATTTCTAGGCTGTTTCTATACCAGTATGCTTATCCTATGGACATATCCGGTGGCCTCCTGGAACTTCGTATGTTGCAGCGACTGTATACTATAGGAATGTGTTAATTCTTGCATCTCGTATGTATGGAGGACCAGGAAGATAATGGATACAGCCTATAGAGAGCCCGTCCAAATAATTAGTGCTCAACACAATGTATTGCAATATAACTGCCCTCTCGTTGAGTAATTTGGTAATGCCGCCATACATTATGGAATCCAAACAGCAGTCGAGAGAATAAATAGTGTCACTGTCAGTATTGTTTTTATCCAATGCATTCATCAGTGCATTGCAAGAGCAGCAGAGAGTAGTGCAAACCATACTGAGAAAAAGAAAAATTGCAGAAATTCTGGGTCATAAATAGTGTTGAGCGAGTAGTTAGTGAGTATTGTCCTCTACTTGCATATTCGTTACGAGTAGCGGGCGTAATGTAAGTCAATGGGAAATACTCGATAAGTAGCGAGTAACCCGAAAGCCATACTTTTCGCGTGAGTAGCGAATAGTAAGGCTTCTGGGTTACTCGCTGCTTAGCGAGTATTTCCCATTGACTAAAGGCTCCGTTACACGCAACGACGTATCTAACGATATATCACCGGGGTCACGGATTCCGTGACGCACATCCGGCATTGTTAGCGACGTCGTTGCGTGTGACACCAACGAGCGACTGTTAACGATGGAAAATACTCACCTTATTGTCCATCGTTGACACGTCGTTCATTTTCAAAAAATCGTTGGTTGTTGAGGACGCAGGTTGTTAGTCATTCCCGAGGCAGCACACATCTCTACATGTGACACCTCGGGAGCGAGGAACCTCACCTTACCTGCGGCCGCCGGCAATGAGGAAGGAAGGAGGTGGGCGGGATGTTACAGCCGCTCATCTCTTCCCCTCCGCTTCTATTGTGTGGCTGCTTAGTGACGCTGTTGTGACGCTGCACGAACCGCCCCCTTAGAAAGGAGGCGGTTCGCCGGCAACAGCAATCTCGCTAGGCAGGTAAGTCCGTGTGACGGCTCCTAACGATATTCTGCGCCACGGGCAGCGATTTGCCCATGACGCACATACGACCGGAGTGGGTACGCTCGCTAGCGATATCCCTGCGTGTAAAGCCCCCCTACATTTCGCCCGCTACTCGTAAGTAATATGCGAGTAGCGGACAATACTCGCTAACAGCATAGAGAGTACGAATAGTCAACTACTCGCTCAACACTAGTCATAAAAAAATCTTCAAAGAATTAAAATTCAGCGAGGTTGCATGTGTAACTCTGGAAAGTATGGACAACAGCTGTTTCGCTCTAGGTAAGCGCTTCTTCTTGGTCTTAAAGGTTTCCTACTAATTTCTACTAAAGTATTGAATGGATGTATTAACCCCTAAGTGGTGGAGCCAATTTTGACCTCAATGAGTACATTTTACAGTTCTGACCGGTGTCACTTTATGATGTAACAACTCTGGAACGCTTCAAGGTATCTTAGTGATTGAGATTGTTTTTTTTTTTTCCCATGACATATTGTACTTCATGATAGTGTTAAATTTAGGACAATATTTTTTTTGTATTTGTGGGGAAGAAAAAAAAAATTGGAAATTTGGAAAAAATTTTGCAATTTTCAAATTTGTATTTTTTATAGCCTTAAACCACAGATCTAGGTCACACAAAATAGTTAAGAAATAACATTTCCTGCGTGTCTACTTTACATCAGCGCAATTTTTGAACCATAAATTTTGGTTCAAAGTTAAAATCAGCAATTTCTCATTTTTCCAACAAAGTTTACTAAACTTTTTTTTTTAGGGACCACATCACATTTGAAGTGACTTTGAGACATCAAGGTGACAGAAAATACCCAAAAGTGACACCATTCTAAAAACTGCACCCCTCGAAGTGCTCAAAACCACATCCAATATCCAATAAATTTGTTAACCCTTCATATGCTGCACAGGAAAAAATGCAAAGTGGAATGAAAAAAAAAATTAAATTTTAACTAAAAATGTTGCTTTATCCCCAATTATTCACTTTTTTTTTTAAGAAGAAACAAACAAAAAATAAATAAAGAAATACAGTAAATAGTGTGACCTTTGGACAGGATTGCAGTTGGAAGAAATTGTCATTTATTTAAATTATGAAATATTAATTTCATTTTAAATACAGAGGAGGAAACAGATTTTGCTGTGGGAGGAAAGATCATGCAAACAAAAAAATAATTCCCGCTGCCGGTGACCGCACAAATTTAATACGTTCCATTTAAAGGGGGTTGTCTGGTGAAAATAAGTTTAGGCCAGGTTCACACAGTGTATCTTAACTTCTTAAGATGCAGTGTTTTTGGGCCCAAAAAAACTGCACACGCAGCAAAAATGCATCAAAGGCATGCGGTTTTTTTACACCTTTTTTCCGCGTTTTTTGCCCGTTGTTTGTGCATCACGGGCAAATTGCTGCCCGTGGCGCACAATATCGTTAGGAGCAGTCACACACACCTGCCTAGCGACGTCGCTGTTGCTGGGGAACCGCCCGCCTCCTTTCTAAGGGGCCGGTCTGTGTGGCGTCACAGCGACGTCACTAAGCGGCCGCCCAATAGAAGCGGAGGGGCGGAGATGAGCGGCCGTAACATCCCGCCCACCTCCTTCCTTCCTCATTACCGGCGGCCGCAGGTAAGGAGATGTTCGTTGTTCCCGAGGTGTCACACGTGGCGATCTGCGCTGCTTCGGGAACGACAAACAACTGGAGACCTCAACAATTTTTTGAAAATGAACGACGTGTCAACGATGGACGATTTGGTGAGTTTTTTCCATCGTTAACGGTCAGTCCTTGCTGTCACACGCAACGACATCGCTAACGATGCCGGATGTGAGTCACGGAATCCGTGACCCCGGCGATATATCGTTAGATACGTCGTTGCGTGTGACGGGGCCTTAACTTTATTTAAACATTACTGTAGACAACGGATGCAGCAAAAAACGCCACTTTTTTTTACTTCCAAGAGAGAAGATTTTACTGTAGCAAAAAATGCAAAGTGTGAACACAACCTTAGAATGGTCACCCACAATAACCCTTTCATGTCCATTAGAGAGTATAATCCTCCACCCTCAGTACAGCATTCCCACAGTGACTGGATATGATGTGGACGCTTACCCTTGCAGCGATACCACTAAGCACATCACTGTTTGGCAGCAGTTTGTTCTCTCCAGCAGCGCTCACCTTCTCCATTTTCCCTTGTAATCACCCCTAGGCCGCACCTGTAGCAAGAGCTCAGTAGGTGTAAAGCCTGGAGAGCAGAGGGCCGGGCCCACCACACCCGGGCTCTGTACCGTCACTCCTAAATCCTGGGCCTAGAATCCACCTAAACAAAAGACTTGGCAATAGGTTCATTGCTAGGGTAACAAAAGATCAGAAAAGTGACTTTGCGACACCAAGGTAATAGAAAATACCCAAAAGTGACCCCTTGAAGTGCTCAAAACCAAATCCAAGAAGTTTATTAACCCTTCATATGCTGCACAGATATAAATGCAAAGTGGACTGAAAAAAAAAATTACATTTTACCTAAAAATGTTGCTTTATCCCCAATTATTCACTTTTTTTTTTTAAGAAGAAACAAACAAAAAATAAATAAATACAGTAAATAGTGTGACCTTTGGACAGGATTGCAGTTGGAAGAAATTGTTATTTATTTAAATTATAAAAATATTATTTTCATTTTAAATACAGAGGAGGAAACAGATTTTGCTCCTGGAGGAAAGATCATGCAAACTAAAAATAATTCCCGCTGCCGGTGACAGCAAAAATGTAATACGTTCCATTTAAAGGGGGTTGTCTGGTGAAAACAAGTTTAGGCCATGTTCATGTGACGCCCTGGACCCCCAGGGGCCACAGTACACTAACATCACACACACCCCCCCTCCCCTGGGTAGGTGACACCAGTCAAACAGAAACTCTTGTTGCCACCCTCCAGACTTGATGTCCACACCAGGTGGGGCGGAGCCAGGCGGTTGGCCTCGCCCACCGAGGAGTTCACAGGCCTGGAGGCGGGAAAAGACAGTAGAGATTGTGTTAGACAGTGAAAGTGAGAGGACTGAGACTGTTGGTGTCTGGGTTGGAGCCCAGGCACGTTCAGCAAGGTCGGCAGACGGTGGTGGCCGTCTGCAGGAGGCGGTGTATGTCAGCGGAACCTTAGGACCGGGGTCGGGCGGTGGCTCGCCGGTAACGATCCGGGGAGCAGATTAAAGCCAAGCACCAAGGCAGGGTACTCAGACCCCGACCAGGCTCGGAGCCGCCGTAGAGGTCAAATTCTCTGATTGCGGTCTGGACCTCAGGGGTTCATTCCCACCTAAGTCCCGTCAGAAGGCAACAGCCCAACCCGTCCGGATAAGTGCCACCGCCAAGGGCCAGAGATCCAAGGGCCAGCGCCTGTGGGCAAAACGGGCTCTCCCGACACGTACACGCCGGGGAGCGGACTACCCGTGGGAAGCCATATGAGTCAAATACACTTACACAGGTGCAGGAAAACGACAGCCACCATCAACCCTTCCGGGGAGAGTGAGAACACCGCAGCTGGCTGTGGGCCCCGTCCATCCAGCCGTTTGGTTTACCAGAGACTCTGTCCTTCTGTGTCTGAGTGAGTACAACAGTGCCATCCGGCACCGCGCTGCACCGCAACGTTGCACCCGTGCCCACGCTGCCTCCCCACATCAGCACCTGCGCCTATTCCCTCCTCCCTACTCCCCAACCAGGGCCCCGGGACCAACAGCCCCTACCCATGGAGGGGTCAACACCTTAGCTGCTCTCCGCCATCGCTCCCAGGATTCCCCTTAACCAGCAGCAGTGGTGCTAACCATCACCACAACCCGTGGGTGGCGTTACGACCGACATCCCAAACATCCACCAAAAACCTCCCCTTTTCACTCGTGGGCGAGGAGGCGCTGCTTGAGCCCCGGGTCCGGCCCCGTGCTCGAGCCACCAAGGAACAGAAGCACCGGACCTGAGCGCCAGCGAGTCCAGATGAGCGGCGTTCCCACCCCTCCGCCCGCGACATTCACACAGTGTATCTTAAGATGCAGTGGTTTTTGGGCCCAAAAAAACTGCACCCGCGGCAAAAATGCATCAAAGGCATGCGTTTTTGACACCTTTTTTCTGCGCTTTTACTGCATTTTGCCCAATATGTTTTTTAAGTCAAATCTATTGACTGGAAGGGCTCAAAAACGCTAGAAAGTCCAGTGTGGCATGAAAGGATCAAAGATTCCAACAAAAGCGAGGATGACTGTACAGGTGGCGGTGAGTAGCATAAGGCGTGGAGAGACGTGTGTGTTGAGTATAAGAATTTTTAAAAATGGGATTGTGGCTGATTCTTCCTGTGAGATAAAACATTTCCCTGCCTGTTTTTTTTTCTAAAAATGTTTTACCTCACAGAAAGAATTAGCTTTGCTCCTGTGAAGTCACAGTCCTGTTCAATGTCTGTCAGGGGTTAATGTTCTTAATTTGGCAAGACATGGGTCTCTTTTGTGTGTTAAATCCTGTCTGAGGTTTTGTATTGCTAATTTAATGTAAATCCCCATAGCCTCTCTGTCTACCTCACTCAGAGGAGAACTATACAGGAGAATTAACTATGTGGCTTGGAATTCCATCCAATAAGAGCACTTATTCCTCCAATCCAGTAAGACCACAATACCCTGGGATGAGTGTCTGGGAGATATCAAAAGGGACCGTTTGAGTCACCAGGGGTTCTTTTCTACATGTCTTCAATGTAGGGGTTTCGGTCCTGGTTGAAGTCCTTTACCCAGTCTAGGCAATATGTCAATGGTTAGGATATATTGTGCAGTAGTAGCGCCAAGGATCCTAGGATTTGGCTGCAAGAAACCCAGGTTGGGATGATTCAGTTACCTGACTACGGACTTTCCTGTGCTCGTGAAGTTTCCTATGCTTGTAACTATCCTATTCTCGGTGGGTGCCTACCAAAAGCAGGGTGCTGCTGGTTTTGGGGTATATGGCCCTGGAAGCTCCAAAGACTTGAATAGTCTACTCCCTGATGATGAGCGGAAGGGTGAGACTCTGTTGCCTGTTACATTGTGTAATTTGCATGGTTTTGTGTTATATGCCTTTGACTGTTGGGGATCCAATAAAGTCTAATTATTGTAGTTCCCACACCTTGTGTTGTCTGAGTAGTGTTCTGCCCACAGGTAAAGAGTTTGGGCATTAAGTTGGGATGAGCCCTGGTCAATGCGGTCTTTGTAAAGGCAGCCGGGTCAGCAGAGGAGAGCAGCACCCACTGACCCCCGTGTCTCCACAGCTCCCATACTGTCTTTTCAGTATACTCTCTTTTGCTACCTCCACTGCCCAGGAGATGGGGTATGATCAGACCATGCCCCGGCACAAATGTAAACAGATTCCAGATGCAACGGTGCAGTAAAGGTGACTTAGTGAGGACTCACAGTGGATATTTACTTACAAACATTAAGAGTTAGCAGTGATGAGGGTTAATGCTGACAAAGTACTAACAATTATCAAAAGGCAGATCAATACACAGTCAGCAATATACAAAGTGTATATGAGATATTTTACATACACTTATTAAAGACTAATTATGAGGTATTGTCTAACGTTAACTCAATCCTGGTCTCTCAGTCAGAACACCATCGGTGTCTCCCAAACAGGTCACCACTTCCCCTTAACTCGATTATTTCATATAACACAACCTAATACAATAAATCAATGAACAGGGCCGAACGGGACTAGGGTACAATTCTCTAAGGCACAAGTCCAATTCAGTTAGTACCTTTTTTCAATTGCTACCATATGTTCGATCAGGAAGTAATGGCCCGGTGCAATTTGAACTTCTGTCTTTGTTATAAGGTGATCATTGCCTGGTCTTTGGACTTTGACCTGCAATATCTGGCTCTTGGTGCTTGGCCTTCGGTGTTTGATTTTTGGTGCTTGACCTGCGAAGTATGGTTCTCGATGTCTGGTCTTAGGGGCTTGGCCTGAAAAGTCCGATCTGCGGTGCTTGACTTGGGAAGCATGGTTCTTAATGTTTGGTCTTCAGTGTTTGACTTTTAACATATGGTTCTTGATGTTTGGTCTTCAGTACTTGACCTGCGACGTATAGTTCCTAATGTTTGGTCCTCGATGCTTGACCTGCAAAGTCTAGTCTTCAGTGCTTGACCTGCGATGTATAGTTCCTAATGTTTGGTCTTCGATGCTTGACCTGCAAAGTCTGGTCTTCAGTGCTTGACCTGCAAAATATGTTTCTCGATGTTTGGTCTTCAGTGGTTGGCCGGCAAATTCTAGTCTTCAACACTTGACCTGTGAAGTATGGTTCTCGATGTTTGGTCCTCAGGGCTTGACCTGTGGAGTATGGTCTTTAGTGCTTGACCTGTCAAGTATGGTTCTTGATGTTTGGCCTACTCTAGGATCAGGTTACTTTCGGATACTTATAATGCAGTAATGGCCACTAACTTGCCCCGCTACTCATACATCTGCTCTTCTCAAGTCTTGTCGCCAACTCCTCTCTTTTCATCGCTGTCCCTGCCTTTTATATTTTACAACTTTCCCTTGACCCGGTGTTCCCTTCAAACTGTTTCCTTGAGTAAACACGCTCTCTGTTCTTCAGTTCCTGCCCATCTAGTATAACCAGCAGATGGCAGTATTAACATGCATGACCTGCAGGATGTTAACAGAGAACATTTTTGGTCCACCACCCCTTTACACACAGACACAGCCATTACACAGTACATAGCAGAGACACATTTAGAAGATTATCTCGGCACAGAAACATTTTTTTTAAACTACTCCAATTATGGAAATTATTATTATTAATAATAATAATAATAATAATAATAATAATAATAATAATAATAGTATTATTATTATTATGATTATTATTATTATTATTATTATTATTATTATTATTATTATTCCAAGATCAATTGATTAAAATTTGTTCATTGGACAAACCTTTGAATAAAATAATTTCTTCTGGAAAATAGTGATGATTTTTAACAAAAGGATAATTGGAAAGTTGCTTGTTTTTACAAGCATTTTACAGAGTTATGCATTTAAGAATATTAGAAAACCTTTTTAATTTTTGGAACAAAACTACACTAATGACATTTTAAGATTCCTATCCAATTGAATCATGGAAGGATATAAATAAACAAAACTAATTTCTGTATCAAACTTTTATCTTTCATTTTTACAAGCCTTTGGGAAGACAGAATGACCTGTTTGAACTGTCCCAGTTGTGTATTTCAGTTATTTTTAGTGAAATCCTCTGTTTTTTAGATATTGATTAAATGACAAAAAAAAACCCAAAAAAATATGGTAACAATAGAAATAAAAAAGTCAGAACGACAAAATATGGTTACTCATCAATTGATGCCAGCTTCTTATTTCTGGGACACTGCACTATAGGGCAAAAAAACAAATGAACACAAAAATTGTAAAAAGAAAGTGGAAAAAAAGTGAGAAAGTGAGTTTATGGCAACTATTAGTTAACCCATTACTTGCCAAATTAGAAGTCTTCATTTTTTTTTATTTAATGACAGATTTTTAATGAAAAAAAAAAAAATTAAAAATGAAAATGACATTTAAGTAAAATAAATGAATTTAATGTATAAATTAAATGAATTAATTAATTTAATTTAATGAATTTTAAGCAAAAGATTAGTCGTCCCAAAAAAGGATATTGGTAGATAATAGGTTAAATTGAGGTCAAATGGATTTTAGAAAACTTTACTAGCATTGATCCAAAGTGTAAGAAAAGGTTTCTAGAAATACATGATCAAAGGTGTCACTGTTTCAATAAAATTAGAGTAAACCAATAGTACAAGTGAATCTAAGAACCTTTGTAATATATCTTAGAAGAGAAAATCTTTTTTTCTCCACTGATGAGCCACTTCTTTACTTCCCTCCTTCCCCCTCAACTGATTATCAACTCAGAAATACTGATCAAATATTTCTAGCTCAGGCAAAGTTGCACTGAATAATCAAATTACAGATGCCTGTTTAAAGGGGTTGTTCAGGACTTTAGCATTGATGACCCATGTTTAGGAGAGGTTATCAATGTCTGATAGGCGTGCGACACCCGGCATCCCCGCCAATCAGCTTTTTCTGGTACTGGAGGTGGCCGGAACTTCTCAGTTGCGGAGCTCCACAGCTCCATCAACGGAATAGTGGCAGCAGCTGGGTACTGCATATCCAACACCTGTTGAGTTTAATAGGGGGCAGATATCCAGTACCCAGCTGTGGACACTTTATTGTGCTGTGCAGCTACATAACTGAGTAGTTCTGGCATCTTCCAGTTACGGGAACAGCTGATCGGCGGGAGTGCCGGGTGTTGCACCACCACTTATTAGACATTACTGAGCTATTCTGAGGATAGCCCTTCAATGCTAATGTTCTGGACAACGCCTTTACATTTTTGGACAAGGGAAAGAGAGCAGAAGGAGCAAACAAAGCAGCGTAATGAGAGACAGACACAACAGATAGTGCTGCTACTTTCTAGTAAGTGTTTTATTTCGCTCAGTGCTGGAAGCACAGCTACACTGCTCAGTATTGCTCTATAATGTTTACCATGCTGCTGTTGCTGCTTTTGGACTCTTGCTATGTACTAGCAGGAAATAAGGGATCCCTTTTGTCTCTTTAATTTGTATGGGAAACATCATAGCTCCTGGTCTCCACCTAGAAGCTCAGATAGTTAGAAATAGAGCATGCAAAGAGGAAAACTGTTGAAAAATGCAAAATACAAGTCATGTAACAAAGCAAAGTAGAATTACTCCACTTCAGACAACAGCTACTTGACCTCAATAATCCAATTTTAATATGTCACATAAATGCTATTGCTGTCCTCCTATGTGGCAGAAGGGCAGATTGTAATCCCTTCCCCGGCAGGAACGTTGAGCCCCTCACCCGCCTGTCTCTCCTGCGGTGGCCGCTCAGTTCCCGTTCCGTGCTGCTGTCTCCTGGAAGCTGTGTACTCACAGCAGGCTTCCTGCTTCTGCTCTAATGGATCATGCGCACCATGCCCCTTTTCTTAACAGGCCAGCATACCCTTAACCCGGTAGTGCCTCTCAAGTCAGCTGAGAAGCTACAGCTATTTAAGGTACTTTCTCCCTTCAGAACGTGACTGGGCATTTTTGCTAGGTCTCAGGTCCCCTAGCACTGTGTTGCTGCTGTTTCATTGTGCTAGTTTTCTGTTGCTGATATATGTTTGTGTTCCACTGTGCTGCTGCCGTTATCCTTAACCTGCCGCTGCTGTTACAAGCTGCCATGCTAGCTGCCAACCACGTTCTCTGCTGCTGCAAAGTATCCTCTCCAGCTGCTGTGGCCATATCTATCCATCCATCCATCCTTTCATCCATCCATCTATCCATCCCGGTCGAAACCTCAACACTTGCTGCTCCTGCTATCTTTCTCTAGAGACTGTCGACCCCGCACCCCTGGGGCCTGCCATTGCAGCACCAGTCTTCCGGAGTGGAACCCGATCTCACACGTGCAGCATTACACCTCCACCATCAAAGGCTCTGGAGAAGACCAGATGTCGTTCCGTAGTAAAGCCCCTCTGGGTTTTCTGTGTGCTGTGGCCCTGTGGGCCACTATAGGTACTATCATGTACTGAATAGAGTTGAGCGCGGTTCGTGGTTCGTGGTTCTCCAGTTCGCGGCTCGAGTGATTTTGGGGCATGTTCTAGATCGAACTAGAACTCGAGCTTTTTGCAAAAGCTCGATAGTTCTAGAAACGTTCGAGAACGGTTCTAGCAGCCAAAAAACAGCTAAATCCTAGCTTGGTTTCTGCTGTAATAGTGTAAGTCACTCTGTGAATCAAACTATTATCACATTTCAGTGTATAGTGTGCGTGAACAGCGCCTTCAGATCACTGCTGTTTCTATAATGGCGATCGCCATTTTTTTTTTTTTTTTTCTTGTCTTCCTTCCCTAAGCGCGCGCGTCTTGTGGGGCGGGCCAGCATGTCAGCCAATCACAGACACACACACAGCTAAGTGGACTTTGAGGCAGAGAAGCAACGGCATGTGTGATAGGATCTGCATGTCACATGTCCCTGCATTATAAAACCGGACATTTTCTTCACGAACGCCATTATCTGCCTTCTGCGTCTTTGGTGTCAGACATCAGTGTCGCAGCTCCGTCCTCCTGAGTCCTATAGCCGATACAGCTGTATGCGCTGCATACACAGCGTTAGAGAGCATAGGGAGAGCACATTCTAGCAGTCCTTTTAAGGGCTCAAAGCGGCAGGGTCAGAGCCATAGGTGACAGGTCCTGCAAACAGCAACAGCGTCTGTGTAGCCCAGGTCAGGGATTTCCTCCCTGCATTTCACCATTAGGAGGGAATAGAAAGGCAGGCTTCCATTCCTCTACCCAGAGCCCCACAATCCTGCCACTGTACCCTCTTGTCCTCTGCACACTCCAACTCATTCTAAGTAAGCCATTATACTAGCAAACATTCAGTGTACCTAGTGGCATCCTATACGTGGCTATTGGACTTTGCTATAGTCCCACTAGTGCAAAGACATTTGCAGAGCACGTCTGCCTGCATTGCACACTACAACTTTTTTAAACTAAGCAATTTTACTAGCAAACACTCAGTGTACCTAGTGGCATCCTATACGTGGCTATTGGACTTTGCTATAGTCCCACTAGTGCCAAGACATTTGCAGAGCGCATCTGCCTGCATTGCACACTCCAACTAATTATAACTAAGCCATTATACTAGCACACACTCAGTGTACCTAGTGGCATCCTATACGTGGCTATTGGACTTTGCTATAGTCACACTAGTGCAAAGACATTTGCAGCACCTCTACCTGCATTGCACACTCCAACTCATTATAACTAAGCCATTATACTAGCAAACACTCAGTGTACCTAGTGGCATCCTATACGTGGCTATTGGACTTTGCTATAGTCCCACTAGTGCAAAGACATTTGCAGAGCGCGTCTGCCTGCGTTGCACACTCCAACGAATTATAACTAAGCCATTATACTAGCACACACTCAGTGTACCTAGTGGCATCCTATACGTGGCTATTGGACTTTGCTATAGTCCCACTAGTGCCAAGACATTTGCAGCACGTCTGCCTGCGTTGCACACTCCAACTAATTATAACTAAGCCATTATACTAGCACACACTCAGTGTACCTAGTGGCATCCTATACGTGGCTATTGGACTTTGCTATAGTCCCACTAGTGCAAAGACATTTGCAGAGCGCGTCTGCCTGCGTTGCACACTCCAACGAATTATAACTAAGCCATTATACTAGCACACACTCAGTGTACCTAGTGGCATCCTATACGTGGCTATTGGACTTTGCTATAGTCCCACTAGTGCCAAGACATTTGCAGCACGTCTGCCTGCGTTGCACACTCCAACTAATTATAACTAAGCCATTATACTAGCACACACTCAGTGTACCTAGTGGCATCCTATACGTGGCTATTGGACTTTGCTATAGTCCCACTAGTGCAAAGACATTTGCAGAGCACGTCTGCCTGCATTGCACACTACAACTTTTTTAAACTAAGCAATTTTACTAGCAAACACTCAGTGTACCTAGTGGCATCCTATACGTGGCTATTGGACTTTGCTATAGTCCCACTAGTGCCAAGACATTTGCAGAGCGCATCTGCCTGCGTTGCACACTCCAACTAATTATAACTAAGCCATTATACTTGCACACACTAAGTGTTTTTTAGTGGCATCCTATACGTGGCTATTGGACTTTGCTATAGTCCTACTAGTGCCAAGACATTTGCAGAGCGCATCTGCCTGCGTTGCACACTCCAACTAATTATAACTAAGCCATTATACTAGCACACACTCAGTGAACCTAGTGGCATCCTATACGTGGATATTGGACTTTGCTATAGTCCCACTAGTGCCAAGACATTTGCAGCACATCTGCCTGCGTCGCACACTCCAACTAATTATAACTAAGCCATTATACTAGCACACACTCAGTGTACCTAGTGGCATCCTATACGTGGCTATTGGACTTTGCTATAGTCCCACTAGTGCCAAGACATTTGCAGCACGTCTGCCTGCGTTGCACACTCCAACTAATTATAACTAAGCCATTATACTAGCACACACTCAGTGTACCTAGTGGCATCCTATACGTGGCTATTGGACTTTGCTGTAGTCCCACTAGTGCCAAGACATTTGCAGCACGTCTGCCTGCGTTGCACACTCCAACTAATTATAACTAAGCCATTATACTAGCACACACTCAGTGTACCTAGTGGCATCCTATACGTGGCTATTGGACTTTGCTATAGTCCCACTAGTGCCAAGACATTTGCAGCACGTCTGCCTGCGTTGCACACTCCAACTAATTATAACTAAGCCATTATACTAGCACACACTCAGTGTACCTAGTGGCATCCTATCCGTGGCTATTGGACTTTGCTATAGTCCAACTAGTGCCAAGACATTTGCAGCACGTCTGCCTGCGTTGCACACTACAACTAATTATAACTAAGCCATTATACTAGCACACACTCAGTGTACCTAGTGGCATCCTATACGTGGCTATTGGACTTTGCTATAGTCCCACTAGTGCCAAGACATTTGCAGCACGTCTGCCTGCGTTGCACACTCCAACTAATTATAACTAAGCCATTATACTAGCACACACTCAGTGTACCTAGTGGCATCCTATACGTGGCTATTGGACTTTGCTATAGTCCCACTAGTGCCAAGACATTTGCAGCACGTCTGCCTGCGTTGCACACTCCAACTAATTATAACTAAGCCATTATACTAGCACACACTCAGTGTACCTAGTGGCATCCTATACGTGGCTATTGGACTTTGCTATAGTCCCACTAGTGCAAAGACATTTGCAGAGCACGTCTGCCTGCATTGCACACTACAACTTTTTTAAACTAAGCAATTTTACTAGCAAACACTCAGTGTACCTAGTGGCATCCTATACGTGGCTATTGGACTTTGCTATAGTCCCACTAGTGCCAAGACATTTGCAGAGCGCATCTGCCTGCGTTGCACACTCCAACGAATTATAACTAAGCCATTATACTAGCACACACTCAGTGTACCTAGTGGCATCCTATACGTGGCTATTGGACTTTGCTATAGTCCCACTAGTGCAAAGACATTAGCAGAGCACATCTGCCTGCATTGCACACTCCAAGTTTTTTAAACTAAGCAATTTTACTAGCAAACACTCAGTGTACCTAGTGGCATCCTATACGTGGCTATTGGACTTTGCTATAGTCCCACTAGTGCAAAGACATTTGCAGAGCACGTCTGCCTGCATTGCACACTACAACTTTTTTAAACTAAGCAATTTTACTAGCAAACACTCAGTGTACCTAGTGGCATCCTATACGTGGCTATTGGACTTTGCTATAGTCCCACTAGTGCCAAGACATTTGCAGAGCGCATCTGCCTGCGTTGCACACTCCAACTAATTATAACTAAGCCATTATACTTGCACACACTAAGTGTTTTTTAGTGGCATCCTATACGTGGCTATTGGACTTTGCTATAGTCCTACTAGTGCCAAGACATTTGCAGAGCGCATCTGCCTGCGTTGCACACTCCAACTAATTATAACTAAGCCATTATACTAGCACACACTCAGTGAACCTAGTGGCATCCTATACGTGGATATTAGACTTTGCTATAGTCCCACTAGTGCCAAGACATTTGCAGCACGTCTGCCTGCGTTGCACACTCCAACTAATTATAACTAAGCCATTATACTAGCACACACTCAGTGTACCTAGTGGCATCCTATACGTGGCTATTGGACTTTGCTATAGTCCCACTAGTGCCAAGATATTTGCAGCACGTCTGCCTGCGTTGCACACTCCAACTAATTATAACTAAGCCATTATACTAGCACACACTCAGTGTACCTAGTGGCATCCTATACGTGGCTATTGGACTTTGCTATAGTCCCACTAGTGCCAAGACATTTGCAGCACGTCTGCCTGCGTTGCACACTCCAACTAATTATAACTAAGCCATTATACTAGCACACACTCAGTGTACCTAGTGGCATCCTATACGTGGCTATTGGACTTTGCTATAGTCCCACTAGTGCCAAGACATTTGCAGCACGTCTGCCTGCGTTGCACACTCCAACTAATTATAACTAAGCCATTATACTAGCACACACTCAGTGTACCTAGTGGCATCCTATACGTGGCTATTGGACTTTGCTATAGTCCCACTAGTGCCAAGACATTTGCAGCACGTCTGCCTGCGTTGCACACTCCAACTAATTATAACTAAGCCATTATACTAGCACACACTCAGTGTACCTAGTGGCATCCTATACGTGGCTATTGGACTTTGCTATAGTCCCACTAGTGCCAAGACATTTGCAGCACGTCTGCCTGCGTTGCACACTCCAACTAATTATAACTAAGCCATTATACTAGCACACACTCAGTGTACCTAGTGGCATCCTATACGTGGCTATTGGACTTTGCTATAGTCCCACTAGTGCCAAGACATTTGCAGCACGTCTGCCTGCGTTGCACACTCCAACTAATTATAACTAAGCCATTATACTAGCACACACTCAGTGTACCTAGTGGCATCCTATACGTGGCTATTGGACTTTGCTATAGTCCCACTAGTGCCAAGACATTTGCAGCACGTCTGCCTGCGTTGCACACTCCAACTAATTATAACTAAGCCATTATACTAGCACACACTCAGTGTACCTAGTGGCATCCTATACGTGGCTATTGGACTTTGCTATAGTCCCACTAGTGCAAAGACATTTGCAGAGCACGTCTGCCTGCATTGCACACTACAACTTTTTTAAACTAAGCAATTTTACTAGCAAACACTCAGTGTACCTAGTGGCATCCTATACGTGGCTATTGGACTTTGCTATAGTCCCACTAGTGCCAAGACATTTGCAGAGCGCATCTGCCTGCGTTGCACACTCCAACGAATTATAACTAAGCCATTATACTAGCACACACTCAGTGTACCTAGTGGCATCCTATACGTGGCTATTGGACTTTGCTATAGTCCCACTAGTGCAAAGACATTAGCAGAGCACATCTGCCTGCATTGCACACTACAACTTTTTTAAACTAAGCAATTTTACTAGCAAACACTCAGTGTACCTAGTGGCATCCTATACGTGGCTATTGGACTTTGCTATAGTCCCACTAGTGCAAAGACATTTGCAGAGCACGTCTGCCTGTATTGCACACTACAACTTTTTTAAACTAAGCAATTTTACTAGCAAACACTCAGTGTACCTAGTGGCATCCTATACGTGGCTATTGGACTTTGCTATAGTCCCACTAGTGCCAAGACATTTGCAGAGCGCATCTGCCTGCGTTGCACACTCCAACTAATTATAACTAAGCCATTATACTAGCACACACTCAGTGAACCTAGTGGCATCCTATACGTGGCTATTGGACTTTGCTATAGTCCCACTAGTGCCAAGACATTTGCAGCACGTCTGCCTGCGTTGCACACTCCAACTAATTATAACTAAGCCATTATACTAGCACACACTCAGTGTACCTAGTGGCATCCTATACGTGGCTATTGGACTTTGCTATAGTCCTACTAGTGCCAAGACATTTGCAGAGCGCATCTGCCTGCGTTGCACACTCCAACTAATTATAACTAAGCCATTATACTAGCACACACTCAGTGAACCTAGTGGCATCCTATACGTGGCTATTGGACTTTGCTATAGTCCCACTAGTGCCAAGACATTTGCAGCACGTCTGCCTGCGTTGCACACTCCAACGAATTATAACTAAGTTACATTGTCAGGGATATTTATTCTTTATTATTCTGCTGTTAATAAAGCTAGACCACCACTGCAATCTTCACCACCTCTCAATTTTTACTACCACATTTTCAGTCCACAATCTTGTCGCAATCAACATGAGTGGCAAAATGACAGATGCTGGTGGAAAGGGGAAGAGGTGTGGTGGAAAAGGCAAAAAAGGTTTTGTCAGTGGGGAAGGTGCCAAAGCTCCATTATCATCTGCTGAAGATAGACCATCTACTAGCAAAAGTAAGATGTCTACTACTTATTGTGGACAATCCGATGTGCTCCCTTTTTTACGGACACGAACAAGAGGAACAAAGGTAGATGATGGGCAAAAAAGGAAAATGCTTGAATGGATCTCAAGTGGTCCAACAAGTGCCCTCTCAGCCACTTCAAGTACCGCATCCAAAAAACACCATTCCTCTGAGTTGTCATCCCAATCACACTTGATTTCTCCCAGCTCTGAAGTCTCCATCAGCCCTGCACAGTATGGTGGAACTGAGATGGCTGAGTCTGCAGAGCTGTTCAGTCACACTATAGCCTGGGAATCAGAGGTCTGCTCCCAAGCTACAGTGAGTACAGAACAGGAAATGGTCTGCAGTGATGCCCAGAACCTTTGTGACTCAGATTCAGGCCGTGAGGACCAAGTTTCTGAGCATAATGTTGACCCTTTGTCACAAACTGTAACACCTGTGGTTATAGACAATGAGGAACATACTGATGAAGATGAGACGCAGATACCCGATTGGGATGACAACTTAAATATTCGGTCAGGGCAAGAAGAGGCTCGGTCTGAGGGGGAGGGGAGTGCGAACACAACAATTGATGATGACGTTCTAGATCCCACCTACTGTCAACCCCCAGTCAGGCACTCGAGGAGGTCAACAGAGGCGGTGGAGGAGGATGCAACCGACGACGAAGTTACCTTGCGCCTTCCTGGACAGAGTCGGAGCACTGGTAGCACGTCTACAACTGCATCCTCAGCCACCACTCTGCCTATGAGCATTATTCGGGGTGGATCAACAGGTCGCATGGCCTCTAAGCCTTGCCTAGCCTGGGCCTTTTTTCACATCGAAAAAGATCGCCCAACTCATGTGATATGTAACATTTGTCATGATTCTGTTAGTAGAGGTCAAAACCTCAGCAGTTTGACAACTTCTTCCATGAATCGTCACATGAATAAATATCATAAGTCCCGGTGGGAAGCTCACCGTGCTGCAATGCCGGCTAGCGGAGCGAACCATCCACCGCCCGCCCCTTCCAGTGCATCCGCGCGCTCTTCATCTTCTAGGACTGTGGGGACAGCTGTCACACTTGTTTTTCCACGCAAAACTTCCACCACTGTAACCGCAACAGGCAGTTTGCTTGTAAGGTCGTCAGTTGGTTTGGAAGGGGAAACAAGTGAGTGTGTACAGCTCTCTCAGACATCGATAGCACCAACGTTGGATGAAGGCAACATCATGTCTCCGCCTGCACTTTCCTCACAAACCTGCATTTTTCCAGGGACACCCTACTCAACACCGTCTACACACAGCAGCCAGATCTCTGTCCCTCAGATGTGGTCAAATAAAAGGCCACTTCCTCCGACCCATGACAAAGCTAAGAGGTTGACTCTATCCCTCTGTAAGCTGTTGGCTACCGAAATGCTGCCTTTCCGCCTAGTGGACACACAGGATTTTAGAGACCTTATGTCTGTCGCTGTGCCCCAGTACCAGATGCCTAGTCGCCACTACTTCTCTAAGAAAGGTGTGCCCGCGCTACACCAGCATGTCGCACACAACATCACCGCTTCCTTGAGAAACTCTGTGTGTGAACGGGTGCATTTCACCACCGATACTTGGACCAGTAAGCATGGACAGGGACGTTACATGTCGCTGACTGGGCACTGGGTAACTATGGTGATAGATGGTGAAGGGTCTGCTGCACAAGTCTTGCCGTCCCCACGACTTGTGTGTCAATCCTCTGTCTGTCCAAGTTCCGCCACAGCTTCTGCATCCTCCACCTCATCTGGGTCCTCCACCTCCGCCCCAAGCCTGCCTGGTCAGGCCACCAGCGTTCTCACTGCGCAGAAGGAATCACGCACGCCTCATTACTATGCTGGCAGCCGAGCGCAACGGCATCAGGCGGTCTTTAGCTTGACATGTCTTGGTAATAAGAGTCACACAGCTGAGGAGTTGTGGTCAGCTCTGCGGTCCGAGTTTAATAAATGGTTGTCTCCACTCAACCTGCAGCCTGGTAAGGCCGTGTGCGACAATGCTGCAAACCTGGGTGCGGCCCTTCGCCTGGGCAAGGTGACACACGTACCTTGTATGGCTCACGTGTTGAACCTTGTCGTGCAGCAATTTTTAACACACTATCCCGGCCTAGATGGCCTTCTGAACAGGGCACGAAAACTGTCTGCTCACTTCCGGCGTTCAAGCGCCGCAGCTGAGCGACTTGCATCGCTACAGAAGTCTTTCGGCCTGCCGGTTCATCGCCTGAAATGCGATGTGGCGACACGCTGGAATTCAACTCTCCACATGTTACAGCGACTGTGGCAGCACCGCAGAGCCCTGGTGCAATACGTCATGACGTATAGCCTGGGCCAACAAGATGCAGAGGTGGGGCAGATCACCCTGATGGAGTGGTCTCAGATCAAGGACCTATGCACCCTTCTGCACAGTTTCGACATGGCGACGAATATGTTTAGCTCTGACAATGCCATTATCAGCATGACGATTCCAGTCATTTACATGCTGGAGCACACGCTAAACACTATTCGGAGTCAGGGGGTGGGACAACATGAAGGGGAGGAACTACAGGAGGATTCATATGTGCAAGGGACAACAACATCACCAAGGTCCAGACGTTCATCATCACCAACGCAGCAGGCATGGGACCATGGGGAACAGGGATCGACAAGGGCGCATAGTAGCAGGCGAAATGTTGAGCAAGGTGCAGGAGAACATGAAGAAATGGAGGACGAACTGTCCATGGACATGGAAGACTCAGCGGATGAGGGAGACCTTGGTCAAATTTCAGTTGAAAGAGGTTGGGGGGAGATGTCAGAGGAAGAAAGAACGGGTAGCACCTCTATGCCACAAACACAGCGTGGACTTGGTCCGCATGGCTGCGCAAGACACATGAGTGCCTTTTTGTTGCACTACCTCCAACATGACAGTCGTATTGTCAAAATTAGAAGTGATGATGACTACTGGATTGCCACACTATTAGATCCCCGGTACAAGTCCAAATTTTGTGACATAATTCCAGCCATAGAAAGGGACGCACGTATGCAGGAGTATCAGCAGAAGCTGTTACTCGATCTTAGCTCGGCTTTTCCACCAAACAACCATGCAGGTGCAGGGAGGGAATCTCCCAGTTGTAACTTGACAAACATGGGACGGTCTCGTCATCTTCACCAGTCTACCCGTACCAGTAGGACCGTATCTGGTGCCGGTAACAGCAATTTTATGGAATCTTTTCATAATTTTTTTAGACCCTCTTTTGCAAGGCCACCAGAGACAACAAGTCTGACACATACTCAACGGCTGGAGAGGATGATACAGGAGTATCTCCAAATGAACATCGATGCCATGACTGTGCAACTGGAGCCTTGCTCCTTTTGGGCTTCAAACATAGAAAAATGGCCAGAGCTCTCCAGTTACGCCTTGGAGATTTTGTCGTGTCCAGCTGCCAGCGTTGTCTCTGAACGTGTATTCAGTGCTGCTGGGTGTGTGCTGACAGATAAGCGCACGCGTCTGTCCAGTGACAATGTGGACAGACTGACGTTCATCAAAATGAACAAGTCATGGATCCAGAAGGAATTTACTACCCCTGTGTCATCCTGGGGAGAGTAAATGCTTGTGGATTTGGAATGTGCTTGATGCAAATCAAAACATCCTGTTTGCAACTAGGGCCCAAGTGCTGCCACTGATGGGGTGTCTGTGTGCCCAATTTGGGGAAAAAAGGTAGACTCCGCTTGGAGTAACCCTTGCTTGATGTGTTTTTTAAAAGAAGCCAAGATGAACAGAGCTGGGATCAGGAAAGACTTTGCTACCTACCCCGGTGTCATCCTGGGGACGGATAAGAATGGCGTATTTTTGAATGTGCTTGATGCAAATCAAAACATCCTGTTTGCAACTAGGGCCCAAGTGCTGCTACTGATGGGGTGGGTGTCTGTGTGGCCCAATTTTTGGAAAAAAAGGGAGACTCCGCTTGGAGTAACCCTTGCTTGATGTGTTTTTAAAAGAAGCCAAGATGAACAGAGCTGGGATCAGCAAAGACTTTGCTACCTACCCCGGTGTCATCCTGGGGACGGATAAGAATGGCGTATTTTTGAATGTGCTTGATGCAAATCAAAACATCATGTTTGCAACTAGGGCCCAAGTGCTGCCACTGATGGGGTGGGTGTCTGTGTGGCCCAATTTTTGGAAAAAAGGGAGACTCCGCTTGGAGTAACCCTTGCTTGATGTGTTTTTAAAAGAAGCCAAGATGAACAGAGCTGGGATCAGGAAAGACTTTGCTACCTACCCCGGTGTCATCCTGGGGACGGATAAGAATGGCGTATTTTTGAATGTGCTTGATGCAAATCAAAACATCCTGTTTGCAACTAGGGCCCAAGTGCTGCTACTGATGGGGTGGGTGTCTGTGTGGCCCAATTTTTGGAAAAAAAGGGAGACTCCGCTTGGAGTAACCCTTGCTTGATGTGTTTTTAAAAGAAGCCAAGATGAACAGAGCTGGGATCAGCAAAGACTTTGCTACCTACCCCGGTGTCATCCTGGGGACGGATAAGAATGGCGTATTTTTGAATGTGCTTGATGCAAATCAAAACATCATGTTTGCAACTAGGGCCCAAGTGCTGCCACTGATGGGGTGGGTGTCTGTGTGGCCCAATTTTTGGAAAAAAGGGAGACTCCGCTTGGAGTAACCCTTGCTTGATGTGTTTTTAAAAGAAGCCAAGATGAACAGAGCTGGGATCAGGAAAGACTTTGCTACCTGCCCCGGTGTCATCCTGGGGACGGATAAGAATGGCGTATTTTTGAATGTGCTTGATGCAAATCAAAACATCCTGTTTGCAACTAGGGCCCAAGTGCTGCCACTGATGGGGTGGGTGTCTGTGTGGCTCAATTTTTGGAAAAAAGGGAGACTCCGCTTGGAGTAACCCTTGCTTGATGTGTTTTTAAAAGAAGCCAAGATGAACAGAGCTGGGATCAGGAAATACTTTGCTACCTACCCCGGTGTCATCCTGGGGACGGATAAGAATGGCGTATTTTTGAATGTGCTTGATGCAAATCAAAACATCCTGTTTGCAACTAGGGCCCAAGTGCTGCCACTGATGGGGTGGGTGTCTGTGTGGCCCAATTTTTGGAAAAAAAGGGAGACTCCGCTTGGAGTAACCCTTGCTTGATGTGTTTTTAAAAGAAGCCAAGATTAACAGAGCTGGGATCAGGAAAGACTTTGCTACCTACCCCGGTGTCATCCTGGGGACGGATAAGAATGGCGTATTTTTGAATGTGCTTGATGCAAATGTAGCTGTGAAGTGTACAACTGGGGCACAACTGCTGCCACTGAAGGGGTGGGTGTGTGTGGCCCAATTTTTGGAAAAAAAGGGAGACTCCGCTTGGAGTAACCCTTGCTTGATGTGTTTTTAAAAGAAGCCAAGATGAACAGAGCTGGGATCAGCAAAGACTTTGCTACCTACCCCGGTGTCATCCTGGGGACGGATAAGAATGGCGTATTTTTGAATGTGCTTGATGCAAATCAAAACATCATGTTTGCAACTAGGGCCCAAGTGCTGCCACTGATGGGGTGGGTGTCTGTGTGGCCCAATTTTTGGAAAAAAGGGAGACTCCGCTTGGAGTAACCCTTGCTTGATGTGTTTTTAAAAGAAGCCAAGATGAACAGAGCTGGGATCAGGAAATACTTTGCTACCTACCCCGGTGTCATCCTGGGGACGGATAAGAATGGCGTATTTTTGAATGTGCTTGATGCAAATCAAAACATCCTGTTTGCAACTAGGGCCCAAGTGCTGCCACTGATGGGGTGGGTGTCTGTGTGGCCCAATTTTTGGAAAAAAAGGGAGACTCCGCTTGGAGTAACCCTTGCTTGATGTGTTTTTAAAAGAAGCCAAGATGAACAGAGCTGGGATCAGGAAAGACTTTGCTACCTACCCCGGTGTCATCCTGGGGACGGATAAGAATGGCGTATTTTTGAATGTGCTTGATGCAAATGTAGCTGTGAAGTGTACAACTGGGGCACAACTGCTGCCACTGAAGGGGTGGGTGTGTGTGTGGCCCAATTTTTGGAAAAAATGGAGA
This sequence comes from Anomaloglossus baeobatrachus, assembly GCF_048569485.1. Classification (NCBI taxonomy): domain Eukaryota; kingdom Metazoa; phylum Chordata; class Amphibia; order Anura; family Aromobatidae; genus Anomaloglossus; species Anomaloglossus baeobatrachus. The sequence goes on along the minus strand of NC_134363.1, from coordinate 166,370,994 downwards.
CTCCGCTTGGAGTCACCTTGCGGTGTTTTACATGATTTTAGAAGGGCGTGCCATGCCTATATCTGTGTGTCCTCCTCTTTTTCCTTGTCCAGCTGTTTTGTTTTCGCATGAGTATATGTCCTTGTCACTTTCCCATGTGTTTGTGTTGTTTGTCACCTTTAGGACACCTTTGAGGGTGTTTTCTAGGTGTTTTTCTGTGTTTGTGATTGCCTGCCATTGTTTCCTATGCAGTTCGAGTTCGGTTCGTCGAACGTTCGACGAACCGAACTCGAACGGGAGGTCCGTTCGGCGAACCAACCTCGAGCCAAACCGCGACCGGTTCGCTCATCTCTAGTACTGAAACCCTTGCCTCCCATATTTTATATCAGTTATGAAGGATATTTCACCAAACGGCCATTGATTTCGATAGCTTGTCACTGAGTCAATTGCCCAGAAAATTAGGCAATAACTTGGCATCTTGGTCCTTTTGGGGTTGGCTTGCAATAAAACTGCAATGGATCTGCTATGCAAAGTATACAATGATACAAAAATGCAAAAATTCAAAAATAGAAGAAAGGGAAAACATTGATATGGAAAAAAATTTGAAGCCTTGGAATGAAGAAAATTGAAGTTGACTTACCGCTGAGGGATGATGGGCGGGAGGATGGGCGTGCATATGTAATGAGCGGGGCCAAGTGGTCACGGCAGGCGCTTCTACAGCCTGCTCATGCCCCCGATGGCCCACTCCACCGCAGCACCCTCATTCCCGGCCGCAGCCCTATATTCAGACCATAAGACGCACCCCCAACTTTCCCCTAACATTTGGGGGGAAAAAAGTGCGTCTTATAGTCCGAAAAATACGGTATCAAGGATGGAAAGTTGTTACTTTTTGTTATCAAATGTAAAAGATTCCAGATTCTTTATTAATTTTCCTCCTTTGATTTATTTTGTCTAATGATTGTGTTTTGTCATGTGTGATTACAAGATGTTCTCACAAACTAACTTCTCTCCATATTTTTGCAGTTGGCGGGACACATCCATTAAATATGAAGTCAGGAGGTTTGTATTCTCTTGGGTTTTCCATCGGACTAGCTTGAGGCTCTTACCATATGTTCTGTATCACAAGCCCTGATGTTGTCTAGTGCTGGAATTCTGGTTCTGTTGGTTTCGCAGTAAGCCCAGGTGCGGAATAATGAGTTGGACACATGCTGTGATCAAAACTCAATAGCAACGTGCCTCAATGTAGATGCCAACATCCCCGATGACATGCCAAGGGAAAAGACGAGGGCAGAACACCATGAAATAATTTGTTTTGTTCCAGTTTTTCGTAGCATTTTTTCAGGTCCCTGGAAACATCTTGATGGGTCAGTCTTTGCTGACTTTGAAAAATTGTCTCCGATTGTCTCGAGAAGTTTGATTTTAAAGATGTGTTGATTTTTATTCAAGTAGAGAAGAAAATTGCCGCGTTCCCAAATGCTGAAGGCTTTGTAACCATTGTGATAGTATTACTAAATATATATGGAAAATCAAAACACAGTACTAGATGTTTCATTATTCATCGTATGCGATGTAGCAGATGGGCCTTACAATTACAATGTGTGCGCTGAATTACAAACGGATGTTATGCCTTGTGACAGAATCCTACTTGAGGCAGCGGTATTTTGGTTGCTGGAGATTGCCAGAATTATGGCAATTAAGAGACTCCAGTGAATAGATATCTTAAAGGATTTTTTAGAAACATAAGCGGTATTATGTAAGAGAATACGGAATAATACAGCATGAATATGCAGTGAATGTATCTGGACAACAATATCTCAAAAGAGGCAGATGATATTTCTCTAGAGTATACAAAATATTGAGAGGAAGAAATCTTTCTAATTACTTTTTCTGTCGTTAAAAGGTTGCATCCATCTTAGCGAGTTATCACTTTTCCAAAAGTATGGTGCTCAGATAGCAACTATTAGGGGTGCTTTACACGCTGCGACATCGCTAACGATATATCGTCGGGGTCACGTCTTTAGTGACGCACATCCGGCGCCGTTAGCGACATTGCAGCATGTGACACCAAGGAGCGACGATCAACGAGCGCAAAAACGTGAAAAATCGTTGCTCGTTGACACGTCGCTCCTTTCCCAAATATCGTTGCTGCTGCAGGTACGATGTTGTTCGTCGTTCCTGTGGCAGCACACATTGCTATGTGTGACACCACAGGAACGACGAACATCTCCTTACCTGCAGGTGCCGGCAATGAGGAAGGAAGGAGGTGGGTGGCATTTTCCGGCCACTCATCTCCGCCCCCTCCTCTTCTATTGGATGGCCGCTTTGTGACGTTGCAGTGACGCCGCACGAACCTCTTAGAAAGGAGGCGGATCGCCGGCCACAGCGACGTCGCAGGGAAGGTAAGTCCATGTGACGGGTGTTAGCGATGTTGTGCGCCACGGCAAGCGATTTGTCCGTGATGCACAACCGACAGGGGCGAGTACGCTCGCTAGCGATATCGGTACCGATATCACAGCATTTAAAGTACCCTTTAGAATGAAGCAATGGCCGCACATCCATACTGATGCCTCATTCATTGTCTATACGGTCTAAGGCGGGATTTGCACGTTGCGACATCGCAAGCCGATGCTGCGATGTCGCACGCGATAGTCCCCGCCCCCGCCACAGGTACAATATCTTGTGAAAGCTGGCGTAGCGAAAATTATCGCTAGGCCGGCTTCACATGTACTCACCTGCCCTGCGACCGTCGCTCTGGCCGGCGACCCGCCTCCTTATTAAGGGGGCGGATCGTGCGGCGTTACTGCGACGTCACACAGCAGGCGGCTAATAGGAGTGGAGGGGCGGAGATGAGCAGGATGTAAACATCCCGCCCACCTCCTTCCTTCCGCATAGCCTACGGAAGCCACGGTGACGCCGGTAGGAGATGTTCCTCGCTCCTGCGACTTAACACACAGCGATGTGTGCTGCTGCAGGAGCGAGGAACAACATCGGACCATCGCGTCAGCGTAATTATGGATTACGCCGACGCTGCACCGATGATACGATTACGACGCTTTTGCGCTCGTTAATCGTATCATCTAGGCTTTACACACTGCGATGTCGCATGCGATGCCGGATGTGCGTCACTTTCAATTTGACCCCACCGACATCGCACCTGCGATGTCGTAGTATGCAAAGCCCGCCTTAGGGTTAATGTGTCGCCAGCAGCCCTGCAGGGACACCAACTTATTCACCTCCCCGGTTGGGTCTTGTTCTCCTCTGCGGCCTGCCACATGCCCTCCTGCCTCCTGCTGCACCTAAGACAGGTGTACGCACACTGCTCTCCTTTTAAAGAGCTGGCGTGCTATTTCCAGGAAATGCCTCTCAGCCTATGGCTGAGAGGCACTATGTATTTAAGGCACCCTCTCTTTAGAGGGGGTGCCTGTGCAACACCTTGAGTTAGTCAGTGTCCTGTCTGTCTAGCTAGTTATCAGGTCCCATTATCCCTGTGTCCATTACCTGTGTCTGACTTCCCATACCCATCAGTCTCTGCCGTGCCCACTATACCTGTCCATACCTGCCTGTCTGTCCCAATCATCCCACCTGTACCTGCCTGCATCTGTGTCCATACTAAAGTCCGTCACATGCCCTGGGAGTGGTACCTGGCATTCACCTCGTGGGGGATGCTTAGTTGAGCCCTTCCCACTAAGGGGTAAGCCCGGGTCCCCCCTGTGGTATTCTGGAATGCTGTATATAAGAGCCCACTGGTGGTGGCCACAGCTTATAGTCACCAAATCTGGTGACCGGTTCCCTTTAAAGGGTAAGCTGTCAAGAGCTTTAGGATATGTGCAGACTGAATTTTTTGGAGTTGCTCCGATCTAAAAAAAATCTACAAAAAATCCAAGGTGTAAGGCCACCCAATATGCAGAATATGATTGATCGAACGTCGTTTCTGTATGGATTGAGTTGATGTACACTGAGTATCTTCCACCATGCCCCAACATCAAGTTCAGCTCCTTTGCACTAGCTAGAAATTTCCAAGAGGAGCAGTGAACAGCCTATAAGTCGCCTTATGCCGGCTTGGCATTCTCCACAAGGAAAAATGTTACTCCTTACACCCCCTCTTAGAGCCAAAAAGGTCTCCTGCTTTAAAGTGATGTTTGGCTAACAATCTGAGTCAAGTGTCTGCAAATACAGTGTCTAGTTTGGCTTATTATCCCAAATCATGCAGTAAGGTTCGTTAAAGGGTCGAATTTGAAATTATGGATTGCTACTGAAATAGGTGACTCTAGAGCTTTAAATCCTCTTCTTCTAAAAAGAGACTAATTGCATGTCTAAATTCCCAGAGGATCATTGTATGGCCTATAAGTCTCCTTATTCCGGCTTGGCATAAGGAGAAACGTTACCTCTTAGACTACTGTCAGAGGCTTCTTACGCAGATAAATCAGATCTCCTGCTTTGCACTCATGAGTGCCAAACAAACCAAAACACGTGTCCACCAAAGGACTTGTCTGATTTTCTTCTTGTCTTACGCCTTGTGGAAAGGCTCATTAAAGGGTTTTATTGACTTTTAGGATTGCTACATCCAGTAGGTGGTGCCAGAATTCAAGTCTTCTTCCTCTCTGTAGAGGATATCAGCATATTTCAATTCCTAGAGGAGCATTGCATGGCCTATAAGTCTCCTTATTCCAGCTTGGCACGTTAATAGTTACACCACTGTCAGACTTCTCACCTAGCTTAATTATAACTCCTGCTTTGCACTGATGAGTGCCAAACAAACCAAAACATGTGCTCTGAAATGGAAATGTCTGGTTTTTTTCTTCTTATGTACCGCCCCCGTGGAAGCAGCCGAGCTGCTCGCATCTGGGTTCACTATGGCTCGAGGGTCTCCGGACCTGGGGGTCGTGCGGCCACTCGAATAAAAAAGGAGGGGGGGAGTATTTACAGGGGAATTATAGTTTGTGACGCCACCCATGGTGTGTGGTAATTAGGAGTACCACCGCTGCTGTTGGGAGTACCCGGGGGGGGTGATGGAACAGGGCAGCAAGGTGTTGGAACCCTCCACGCGTAGGGGATGCCCCGGGACTCGGTGAAAGGAGGGAAGTGCCATGGGGATGAAGGGGTCACTCTCGTACTCACTCATTCCATAAGCAGACACTGACAACTGGGTAAACTAAGTCTCTGGGTACCGCTGCCGCTGAGGGGAGCTCGTCCGGGTTCTGTCCCCAAGTGGTTCTGCCTGGTGGTCCGTGACCTGCCTCCTGGCACTTAGTTTAGACTTCAAGATGATGGCCCGGTAGCTTGGAACTAGCCGCGCCCCGCTCCCCACTATGGCTAAGTGAGGGAGCTTGCTCTCAGAGCTCACACTTCTGATTTTCTGGACCGTTTTTGGTTGGAAAGTCCTATCCCCCCTCGTTGCGCTAATGCCCTGATTCTGCAGCGGGTGGGAACGGATCGTGAAGGCTCCGTTCTCCTCAGGTGAATTGTCAGGTTACCTGAAGTTACTCCCTGACCTAGGGTCCGTGTACCCCGTCGTGCCTTCGGTCCCGGACCGGTGATAGGGCCAGGCTGCCGGCCGTCCTCCTCAACGAGCCTGAGCATCTTTCCACAATCCCTTGCGACCGGGGGTCCGACTCCTCTAGGCCCAGACCACCATCTGCAACCTAGGCAGTTACTTCAGGAGTCCCACTCCCGACTTCCTCTGAGCTCCTCCCAGCTCAACTCCCCTCGACTCAACTCAACTCAACTCAACTCAACTACACTACCTCACCTACCCTCCCTAACCCCCCAGATGGGCGACTTTATTCCTCTCAAGCCGTCTACTGGTGTGTCAGGTGGGTGTGGTGCACGGTGTCTCTAGGGTTTTGATTCGCTGATGGAGGCAACACCACTTAAGTAGGGACCCAGGACCAAGAGGGAGGTGGAATACTGCACGGAAGGGCAGCTTGTGCTGTACCCTGTGATGACCTGATAGTCCAGGGGTGTCATACTTACCTAAAGTCATGTAGCAAGGCTCGTTAAAGGGTTTTATCGACTTTTAGGATTGCTATATCCATTAGGTGGTGCCAGAGTTCAAGTCTTCTTCCTCTCTGTAGAGGATATCAGCATATTTAAATTCCTAGAGGAGCATTGCATGGCCTATAAGTCACCTTATTCTGGCTTGGCACAAGGAGACACGTTAATAGTTACACCACTGTCAGAGCCCTCTCACCTAGCTAAATTATAACTCCTGCTTTGCACTGATGAGTGCCAAACAAGCCAAAACATGTGTTCTGAAATGGAATTGTCTGGTTTTCTTCTTCTTACCTAAAGTCATGTGGCAAGGCTCGATAAAGGGTTTTATCGACTTTTAGGATTGCTATATTCATTAGGTGGTGCCAGAGTTCAAGTCTTCTTCCTCTCTGTAGAGGATATCAGCATATTTAAATTCCCAGAGACACATTGCAAGTCTTCTGACGCTTGACACTCTACAGAAAGAGAAATGTTAACTGTAACGCATGTGGGGGCAGCGAGCGGGATTAGGGGACAGGTTACCTTTAACGAATTGGTCTCAAATTTCTTCTCTATGGAAATGAAACTCGGGACACTTTTACATCATATGGATTAAGGTGGCGCATGTTCTCCACATTTACGTCTCTCAGACTTAGGGGTACTTTGCATGCTGCGACATCGCAGGCCGATGCTGCGATGCCGAGCGCGATAGTCCCCGCCCCCGTCGCAGCAGCGATATCCTTGTGATAGCTGCCGTAGAGAACATGATCGCTACGGCAGCTTCACATGGACTCACCTGTCCTGCGACCGTCGCTCTGGCCGGCGACCTGCCTCCTTGTTAAGGGGGCGGGTCATGCGGCGTCACTGCGACGTCACACGGCAGGCGGCCAATAGGAGCGGAGGGGCGGAGATGAGCAGGATGTAAACATCCCGCCCACCTCCTTCCTTCCACATATCCTACGGAAGCCACGGTGACGCAGGTAGGAGATGTTCCTCGCTCCTGCGGCTTCACACACAGCGATGTGTGCTGCCGCAGGAACGAGGAACAACATCGGACTGTCGCGTCAGCGTAATTATGGATTACGCCGACGCTGCACCGATGATACGATTACGACGCTTTTGCGCTCGTTAATCGTATCATCGAGCCTTTACACACTACGATATCGCATGCGATGCCGGAAGTGCGTCATTTTCAATTTGACCCCACCGACATCGCACCTGCGATGTCGTAGTGTGCAAAGCCCACCTTAGTTTTATATCCCAACCTATTCAAAGCCTTTCAAATATAATAAGCATTAGACAGAACAAAGAATTGTAAAATTATTAGATGATAGCTTCAAAATCAGTAATGCTCTACTGAAACATCTAATTCCTTCTGTCATTTGGAAAGCCTCTTATTTTTACATCTTTTCAATATCCTCTCTTTTATAATAGTATATACTTTAGACATTACATGCTTCTGTAGCTAAAGTATATGCAAAATTCTGATAAACAGGCTTCACACTTCACCAGGGGTCCATTACTAATTATCTGTCAATTAAGTACTGATTGATATAGCTTTTGAAAAGGATAAATATATATTTATATATAAACACATACTTACAGTGGGTGACATAAGTATTGAACACATCACCAATTTTTTGAGTAAATTTGTAAAAGTGCTATTGACATGAATTTCTCACCAGATTTTGGTATCTGTGGAGACACGGGGCTCAGCGGGTGCTCTACTGTGGAGACACGGGGGTCAGCGGGTGCTCTACTGTGGAGACACGGGGATCAGCGGGTGCTTTCGTCCGATGGGCCGGCCGCCTTTAGAAAGACAGCATGGCCCAGGGCTCATCCCAACTGAACGTCGACCTCCTTTACCGTGGGCAGAACACTACTCAGACAACACAGGGTGAGGGAACCACAATATTAAGACTTTATTGGATCCCCAAAATATTAACGGCACATAGCACATAACCAGCAAAACACACAAATGTAACAGGCAACAGAGTCTCCCCGTTCCACTGGCTCACCAGGGATTTAGAATGTCCGTGCCTCAGAGCTTCCAGAGCTACTTACTCCAATCCAGCAGCACCCCGCTTTCGGCAGGCACCCACCAAGAATGGAATAAAACCAGATTTAGGAAGCTGGCTGAGGTCTGCAAAGTCTGTAGCCAGGTGACCAATTTGTCCCAGCCTGGGTTTCTTTCTTAAGTAGACTCTGGTATGATGATATAATCTTGGCAGCCGGAGTCGAAATCCCTAGACTGTGGTTATGGTCTCCAATCGGAATCGGAGTCCCTAGATTGAAGCCATGTATCCAAGTGATCCTCTAGTCAGAGCCAAAGTCCCTAGACCAAGTCCACAATGCATCCTGGTTCTGATCCCCTAGCCAGCTCCTAAGAGCTTAGACTGGATCATGCAACATCCATCAACAACCGGTGACTCCAACAAGTCCCCTTTTATAGCCATAACCTTCCTTTAGGATATACTGTGCCCTTATAGGATTGGTTGTACAAGGTTGCTTCTCTTATTGGATGAATTTCCGTGCTTTTCTTAACCAAGAATCTGCAAAAACATTAGTGCATGCCCTCATCATCTCTCGCCTGGACTACTGCAACCTCCTGCTCTCTTTCCTCCCTTCCAACACTCTTGCACCCCTCCAATCTATCCTAAACTCTGCAGCCCGCTTAATCCACCTCTCCCCTCGCTACTCCCCAGCCTCGCCACTCTGCCAATCCCTTCACTGGCTTCCCATCGCCCAACGACTCCAGTTCAAAACATTAACCATGACATACAAAGCCATGCACAACCTGTCTCCTCCATACATCTGTGACCTAGTCTCCCAGTACCTACCTGCACGCAACCTTAGATCCTCACAAGATCTCCTTCTCTGCTCCTCTCTTATCTCCTCTTCCCACAATCGTGTACAAGATTTCTCCCGTGCATCCCCCATACTCTGGAACGCTCTACCTCAGCACATCAGACTCTCCACTACCGTGGAAAGCTTCAAGAGGAACCTCAAGACCCACCTCTTCCAACAAGCCTACAACCTACAATAGCCCTCAGTCCAGTAGACCACTGCGCAACCAGCTCTGTCCTCACCTATTGTACCATCACCCATTCCCTGTAGACTGTGAGCCCTCGCGGGCAGGGTCCTCTCTCCTCCTATACCAGTCTGTCTTGTACTGTTAATGATTGTTGTACGTATACCCTCTTTCACTTGTAAAGCGCCATGGAATAAATGGCGCTATAATAATAAATAATAATAATAATAATAATAATTTCAAGCCGCATTCAAATATCCAGAGACAAGGGTGAGACCAGTAAGTTACATCACATCTAGCAATTCACTTAAGGCCCCGTCACACTAAGCAACATCGCTAGCAACATCGCTGGTAACGAACAACTTTTGTGACGTTGCTAGCGATGTTGCTGTGTGTGACATCCAGCAACAACCTGGCCCCTGCTGTGAGGTCGTTGGTTGTTGCTGAATGTCCTGGGCCATTTTTTAGTTGTTGCTGTCCCGCTGTGAAGCACAGATCGCTGTGTGTGACAGCGAGACAGCAACAACTAAATGTGCAGGCAGCAGGAGCCGGCTTCTGCGGAGGCTGGTAACCAATGTAAACATCGGGTAACCAAGAAGCCCTGTCCTTGGTTACCCGATATTTACCTTTGTTACCAGCCTCCTCCGCTCTCACTGTCAGTGCCGGCTCCTGCTCTTTGCACATGTAGCTGCAGCACACATCGGGTTAATTAACCCGATGTGTGCTGTAACTAGCAGAGCAAGGAGCCAGCGCTAAGCATTGTGCGCTGCTCCCTGCTCTGTGCACATGTAGCTGCAGCACACATCGGGTTAATTAACCCAATGTGTGCTGTAACTAGGAGAGCAAGGAGCCAGCGCTAAGCATTGTGCGCTGCTCCCTGCTCTGTGCACATGTAGCTGCAGCACACATCGGGTTAATTAACCCGATGTGTGCTGTAACTAGGAGAGCAAGGAGCCAGCGCTAAGCATTGTGCGCTGCTCCCTGCTCTGTGCACATTTAGCTGCAGCACACATCGGGTAATTAACCCGATGTGTGCTGTAACTAGGAGAGCAGGGAGCCAGCGCTCAGTGTGCGCTGCTCCCTGCTCTCTGCACGTGTAGCTCCGTGCGGTGGTAACCAAGGTAAATATCGGGTTGGTTACCCGATATTTACCTTAGTTACCAAGCGCAGCATCTTCCACGCGGCGCTGGGGGCTTGTCACTGGTTGCTGGTGAGCTCACCAGCAACTTGTGTAGCGACGCTCCAGCGATCCCTCCAAGGTCAGGTTGCTGGTGGGATCGCTGGAGCGTCGCAGTGTGACATCTCACCAGCAACCTCCTAGCAACTTACCAGCGATCCCTATCGTTGTTGGGATCGCTGGTAAGTTGCTTAGTGTGACTGGACCTTTAGTAATACAATGGGAAGTTCGCATAATTGAGTTATCTGGGTGTCTGGCCTTCAGTGGCCAAAACAATTACATGAGTCAACAAAAACTTCAATACTAAACTCCCAAGAGTCTTGTAAAAACAATGAGGGCTTATCCAGTCTATAAACAAACTGTCTTCATGTCTGGTTGAATTTTAAGAAAGTTAACCCCTGCTAGGCATTGAGAGTCCATGTCGTCACAGTATCCACCCTTCCAATCCACACAGGCAAATAAATTATCATGCTAGGTACAGGGAAGTACCAAGTGGATGGCAAGAGGGAAGGGAAACCCTGTGTTTAGGGAAGGGAGATGGTGACCCCTGACCAAGCTTACCGCTGGCTCCTGGGGTCCCTCACCACCTTACATAGGTGCAGAACCTATGCGCCAAGTTAGATACCTGACCCTAGGTATCCCCAGTGCTGGACCTTAAATATGGAACGGATGGGATGAGCTTTTCGTCAACCCCACTAAACACTATAGATGACACAAGGAGGACACACAGGGCAAAAAGCATGAACTTCTTATCTACAGATGACTCAGGTAGAAGTTCAGCAGAGGTTTCAGCAACAATACCACAGAGGAGTACAAGCCACCTGCTTGCAACCGCGGCTTAAAGGAACTGGCCCGAGGCTGACCCTGATCTGGGTCCTAGGTAGGGAGTGGATGGGAAGAACGCTTTGTCAACCCAACTAGGTGCTAAAGGACACACAGGGAAAATAACAAAACAACTTGTCTCCAAGCAGATACAGGGAAAGGGACTGCTAAATGCAACAAAGTACTACAGATGATTGCAAACTGACTGTTTGCACTCAGGATCTGTAGGTAGCAGAAACTATCACCAGCATCAAGGAGTAGGAAGTGAAAATATATAAAGACAAAAGGGAAGTGCTGATGAAAAGCAGCTACAGGCTGAGGAACTCCGCAGAGTCCTAAAGGGAAAAGGATAAAAACCAAGCAGAAAGAATAGAAGGTCAGGGAGCAGTCTGTTCAGCCAAATGCTGTGACCTATAGCCGGACCCTACAGGACTGTCTGTCACCCGTCACACACCTGTGACAGAAACCAAACCATAGATGACCATAAATTAAGTCATGTGTAATAATGAGGAATAACACAGGTAAAAAGTATTGAACACATGAAGAATAAGAGATGAAGATAGCCATGGAAAGTCCTGACACCAACTGAAATCTATCAGTATTTAGAAGATAAAAAAATAGTTTTCAACTCTTTAGATACCGAGTTTAGTAACGATCTTGTTTGATGTCACTGGGCTAGTATCTCAGTCGATGACCTAATAATGGCCACACAGTTTGCCATGTATTAAAAACTATTAGTTCAAGCCAGAACAGAGAATTACACATTCAATATTCCTACTGGTACTACAAAAATAAGTATTGAAAATTAAAAAAATATTTTTGAAAACAAAAAAAAAAAAAGGGATTTACATAATAAAAAAAGCACTCTGCTACTCCACTGAAACTCTGCTTCATTGTTAATGTTGACCCTACTGCACAATTATCTCAAGTCTGTTTCATCCGTTTCCATTTCTGGAGCCTCCGGCTTCCCTGTGGTCTTCTACTCTCCTCCTATAGTTGCCGTCCAACTACTCAGCCTCCATAACCCCAGCCAATTTGCGTCTACAGCCTCCCTCGCTGTGTCAATGTCATCTGCCAATGTTGCATTCCATCTGCTCATCTGGACCAAAGGCGAGGCTCCACCAGGTCATAGCAAAGTTGTTGTGAATTTCTACTACAAATTTGCACAAATTTCTGTCACGTAGGGAGAAGATGTCTGTAAAAATGCGTGACACATGCAATCAGACCAACGGACGTCTGACGTACTACAAAAAACACCACATAAAAGGGGGAGGAATACCGGGGTCACGATACTATGGAGGTCCCTGTCACTAGGGAGAGGGGTGACCTCCTGCACTCACCTCAAGCTGACTCCTGACCTCCCCAGTGTCCCTATACAGGTTCTTTCAACCTGTCGGCGAGCAGGATACTTTAGACCCTCACCTGGCCCTAATCTCACCCTACCTAGTGAGTAGGCTGATGAGTACACTAGACACGCCACTAAACTAATAAACATGGAGGGAAAGGAAAGACAGGCGGGGAAATAAACAGAAGGATACAGAACACCAAACTCCACAGCAGCAGGCTCTAAAGTAGCAGGCAGATGAGCACAGGACAAAACCTCAGCAGTTCCTTCCACCAGGATGGCCAGAGTAGAAATGATTCTAACAGCAGCAAGGACTGCTGGGAAAGCTCCAGTATTTAAATTAAATGGGCATGGACCCAAAGCAACAACAGCTGACCTGCCCGGCTCAGAGCTGATGGCAACAAAACTGAAATTAACTCCTAAGATTCTAAAGGAAAGGAAACTTTGTATAAATGAGGAGTCAAGATGGAGATGGGAGGCTCCAGTCCTAAGGCTGTCACTAGCCTCAATACAGCAGGGAGATGACCGTGACAATTTCTGTTGCAGATATAGCAATCTGTTACGCTGTGGTTGGTCACACCCCTACCTACATGTAAGCTACACCCACTTATTCTTGAAGAAGTTCCGAATTCAGCATAAAAAGTAAAAATGTACCAAATTTTTGCACAAAATGTGTAATTAATACTATATTTTAACTTTTTTGCATGTCAATTATGAAATAATATGTCCTCCCCATACAACTATCTCCATTCCAAATGACAATACTGTATGTGTAACTTCTCATTTATTAACTGTTATAGGAAAATATTGGGCAAATATGTGAAATTCTGCGCAAATGCTTCACATTCCTTTAATCCCATTATTTTTTCTAGGTAACATTTATTCATTGGATTAGCTTTAATCCCTTTGTTTTCTGTTATAATCAGTGGATGTGTTTCTATGTTTACTGTAATAAAGTGATTAAGATTATCTGGGGGTGGACATGGTTTTAACATATTAATTCTGGCTAGTAACATTATGCATAAAAATAAATACCTTTTTTACATAAGTTCGTATCAATTCAATCAAAACGGGTTAAAAATTAGCTGATTAATTTAATAAAATTATATTTTTAAGGTCTCAGGCACATGGCACTGATTCGTGATTTAGATCAGAGTTTCAGGAGATTTTTATCAGAGAGTTTGGTCTAAAGGCCCCGTCACACGCAAGCGCTATCACTAGTGAGCGTACCCGCCCCCGTGGTTTGTGCATCACAGGCAAATCGCTGCCCGTGGCGCACAATATTGTTCGGAGCCGTCACACGGACTTACCTGTCTAGCGACGTCGCTGTGGCCAGCGAACCACCTCCTTTCTAAGGGGGTGGTTTGTGCAGTGTCCCAGCGGCATCACTAAGCGGCCGCCCAATAGAAGCGGAGGGGCGGAGATGAGCGGCCATAACATCCCGCCCACCTCCTTCCTTCCTCATTGCCGGCAGCCACAGGTAAGGTGTTGTTCGTCGTTCCTGGGGTGTCACACGTAGAGATGTGTGCTGCCTCAGGAATGACGAACAACCTGCGTCCTCAACAACCAATGTCACAGCGGCATCACTAAGCGGCCGCCCAATAGAAGCGGAGGGGCGGAGATGAGCGGCCATAACATCCCGCCAATCTCCTTCCTTCCTCATTGCCGGCGGCCGCAGGTAAGCTGTAGTACATCGTTCCCGAGGTGTCACACGTAGCGATGTGTGCTGCAACGATTTTTTGAAAATGAATGACGTGTCAACGATGGACGATTTGGTGAGTATTTTCCATCGTTAACGGTCGCTCATTGGTGTCACACGCAACGACGTCGCTAACGATGCCGGATGTGCGTCACGGAATCCGTGACCCCGGCGATATATTGTTAGATAAGTCATTGCGTGTGACGGGGCCTTAGGTCTCAGTTTATCTCTGATGAGAAATAAAAAATGTCACCACCTTCTCCTAACTATTGCTCAGGCTGGCTTGCCGAGGTGGATCCTCTAAGACCAAGGTCCGAATGGGCACACGTGCCATGAGCATTGGTGCAGCAGTAGAGGTCTGGAAGTTACAGGCAGATAGAAGACTGGCATCAGAGGTACTGGAGCCTGCAGGAAGATAGGAACAGGTAGCAGCGGTACTGAAAGCCACAGGCAGACAGAAGACTGGTAGTAAAGGTGCTGAATGCAACAGGCAGACAGGAGACTTGTATTAGAGGTACTGGAAGCCACAGGCAGACAGTAGTTTGATAGTAAAGTTACAGGAAGCCGCAGGAAGACAGGAGACTGGTAGCAGAGAGGAATTGGAAGTCTCAGACAGATAGAAGAGCATTAACAGAGGTCTGAAAGACACAGGCAGACAGGAGACAGGTAGCTGAGGTACTAGAAACTGCAGGCAGATAGGAGACTGGTAGCAGAGGTACTGGAAGCAACAGGCAGACAAGAGATTAGTAGCAGAGGTACTGGAAGCTGCAGGCTGACAGGAGATTGGTAGTAGAAGTACTGGAAGCTGCAGGCAGATAAGAGTAGGTAGCAGAGATACTGAAAGGAACAGGCAGACAGGAGATTAGTAGCAGAGGTATTGGAAATCACAGTCAGATAGGAGTCGGTAGCAGAGGTATTGGGAATCAACAGGCAGACAGGAGACCAGCAGCAAAGCTACTAAAAGCCACAAGCAGTCATTAGTCTGGTAGCAGAGATACTGGCATCGGCAGACAGGCAGGAGGCTGGTAGCAGTGGGATTAGTAGTTACAGGCAGACAGGAGACTAGTAGCAGAGGTATGGCAGTGCAGACAGACAGGAGACCAGTAGCAGAGGTACTGGATTCACAGGCAGATAGGAGACTGTTAGCAGAGGTACTGGAAGCCACAGGAAGGCAGGAGACTAGTAGCAGAGGTACTGGAAGCTGCAGACAGACTGGACTCAAGAACACCAAAAGTCTTAATACCAAAACACAGGTGTGTGTCTTGATGAAATAGAGATAGTCCAGCTCACCACATACTTTGGCGCTTAATCCTCTTAACACCATGGAAGCATCAGATCCCTCTGCTGTTGTCAGCATGTATATCAGCAAGTGAAGGAAAGGAACCAGCTTCCGGGAAAATTTCAATAAAATCCGCTTCTTTATTGGATTCTTTAAAATCGTACAAAATAGTGGATCTCACAAGAAAAAGACAGGAGTCACAACCAGAACTGGACACCAGACATGTTTCGATCAAGAACTGATCTTAGGCGGGCTTTGCTCGCTGCGACATCGGTAACAATGTGTTACCGATGCTGCAGCGATAGTCCCGCCCCCGTCGCACGTGCAATATCTAGTGAAAGCTGCCGTAGCGATTATTATCGCTATGGCAGTTTCACACGCACATACCTGCCGTGCGACGTCCCTCTGGCCGGCGACCCGCCTCCTTCCTAAGGGGGCGGGTCGTGTGGCGTCACAGCGACGTCACACGGCAGGCGGACAATTGAAGTGGAGGGGCGGAGATGAGCGGGACGTAAACATCCCGCCCACCTCCGTCCTTCTCATTGCAGCCGGCGGCAGGTAAGGTGAAGTTCCTCGCTCCTGCGGCTTCACACACAGCGATGTGTGCTGCCGCAGGAGCGAGGAACAACATCGCACCTGTCGCTGCACCGGCATTATGGAAATGTCGGAGGCTGCAGCGATGATACGATAACGACGCTTTTGCGCTCGTTCATCGTATCATCTAGGATTTACACACTACGACATAGCAAGTGACGCCGGATGTGCGTCACTTTCGATTTGACCCCACCGACATCGCACCTGCCATGTCGTAGTGTGCAAAGCCACCCTTAGACTTGGTGAGTATGACCAAGTTTAAGATCAGTTTTTGATCGAAACACATCTGGTGTTTATGCAGGCAATCACATTGGATCACCCCAGGCCACCTAAAAAGCCCCAAAGGGAGCACAAGAGATTTTAGTGGACCGGAGTTAGAGGAGCAAAGCCCAGAACTGGGACAAGTGTGTAACATCTATCTGTCCATGAAAAATGGACAGCACTTGAATGGCATTCGAACACTGTCCAATTTTATTCACAGATGCATAGAGTTTCAATGCTAAGTTTGAACTGACACTTGGATGAACATCAGACACTTATTTGCAACTTTGCACAGAATACTTTGTCTCTGGGAAAAAACCCCACGGATATGTGAACAGCCCCACAAATTATAATAGGTATATGAGTGCTATCTCTGGAAATCCCGGGTGGCATTTGTGCATAAAAAAATTGCTAGTGAATAAGCCATTATGATCAGAGCAAAATCTAGAGGTTTTCATGATTGCAAGTTATGGCATATTGGTAGGATTTAAGGCCGCTTTACACTCAACGACATCGCTAGCGAGATGTCATTGGGGTCACGGAATTCGTGACACACATCCGGCCTCGTTAGCGACGTCGTTGCATGTGAAACGTACGAACGACCGCTAACGATCAAAAATACTCACCTTATCGTTGATCGTTGACACGTTGTTCTAATCCCAAATATCGTTGCTGTTGCAGGACGCAGGTTGTTCATCGTTCTTGAGGCAGCACACATCGCTACGTGTGACACCCCAGGAACGAGGAACAACATCGTACCTGCGTCCTCCGGCAACGAGGTGGGCGTCACTTTCTTTCGGCTGCTCTCTGCCCCTCCGCTTCTTTTGGACGGCTGCCGTGTGACATCGCTTTAACGCTGCACGAACTGCCCCCTTAGAAAGGAGGCGGTTCGCCGGCCACAGCGACATCGCTATGCAGGTAAGTCCATGTGACGGGGACTAACAATATTGTGCACCACGGGCAGCAATTTGCCCATGACGCACAAACGATGATGACGGGTATGATCGCTAGCGATGTCGCTGCGTGTAAACCCGCTTTACTCTTACCGAAAAGAAACAGACCGCACAATGTCAGTTCTGTCTCACCGCGTTGCATATATTTCAGCTTCATCCCATTTATGTGAAGGTAGATGTGTTGCCCTAGTTGAGGGGACTGTGAATATATATGTGTATGCACATATCCCTCTAACGATAGCCGAAATATAATGATATTACTTTATGACTCTATGTAGGAAATGTGGAACAGTGATTCTTAAAAACTAAATTCCATAAAGGAATAGAGGGGAATGTGCAACATATTCCCGCAGAAGTAGAATGATCTGAACAGACAGCGTGGGGTGCAATCATGGAAACCGGTAAAGAAAATAATTATTTCAAAAACATTTCTATGGTTTATACAAATGACATTTACAATTTTTAAGCTTAAAAAGTAACAACAATCCTAGAAATGAATAATAAATGGACACAGGAGACAATCGCGCTCACATTGAGTGTCAGTTTGCAGAAGTTTCTTAACTTCCGAAATCCATAGTCTACGGGATTTATTTAGTTATTAATTTCTTCCTGAAATCTGCCCTTGTTAGTTTCAGAGCTGTAGGGAAGAACTTCTGCTGTAACTAGTTTTTACAGGCAAAAACTGCGTCTTTTTTTGGCGAGGAGGAAGAATTGACATAAGACTTGCCCAAATAGGTCATTACAGGGTACAGTATGTTCACCTTGACAACTAATATTAATTAGAGATGAGCGGATCTGATGACAAAAAAAATCCGACAGATTTTACCGGTAAATTTGATTTGCCTCAAATGTATTTCCCACAAATGAAATGTCCATTATTATGGATATAAAAAATATATGGAATTAATAGTGTTATAAAAGCAAAGTATAATAAATGCAAAAAATATATCCAGTCCAATGTAGCTTCATGATTACAAATACTGTATAGTCCAACCTTGTTGCCATACTCTTTGTCTCCGTACTTCTTGATAACATACGGTATGTTTCATATATATATATATATATATATATATATATATATATATATATATATATATATGTATGGTAATATGAAATATGAAGTAGTGGTAATGGATGGGAGTATT
This sequence comes from Anomaloglossus baeobatrachus, assembly GCF_048569485.1. Taxonomy (NCBI): domain Eukaryota; kingdom Metazoa; phylum Chordata; class Amphibia; order Anura; family Aromobatidae; genus Anomaloglossus; species Anomaloglossus baeobatrachus. The sequence goes on along the minus strand of NC_134363.1, from coordinate 166,352,739 downwards.
ACTACAGGAGCTGACTACACAGTTTTGTTTGCAGTCTGTTACCATGGAGCCACATAGTTATGTATATAAGCTGTAAACACAAAAGGATACAATATTTTTCTAACGTCCATACCGGCATCCTCGCACTTTCCTGCCCCTTTCCCCCAGCAAGGACATCTGTTTTCTCACCTGTCCAGGCGTTCTGTGGCAGCGCTACCATCTCCGTTCCAAGCTGCTGCCTCCGAGAGCATCTTTACACCTTGCACACTCTCTTTCTTAAAGGGCCTGCATCCTCCTAACCCGGAAGTGCTTCTCAGGTCAGCTGGGAGGCTGCAAGTATTTAAGGCAACTCTGCCCTATGAGAATTGCCAGGGCAATGAGTTAGAGTCACTGCTAGTTGTCAGGTCCCTTAGCTCTGCTCCTGCTGATATTGTGCTGTCTGCTGCTGCTGACACTTCTCTATATTTCAGTGCTGTGCTACCTTGCTATTCCACTGCTGCCACTACCATCTACGCCGGCCGGCTTACATGGTACCCGACTCTGCAAGTATCCACTCCGGTCACTCCCTGCTCTGTCATTCATCCGTCCATCCATCCATCCTGGACGGAGTTTCGACAATTGCTGCTGCCACAACCTATAACCAGAGACGGTTGCTTCCATACCCCTGGGGCCAGCCGATGCAGCACCATCTTCCAGAGTGGCACCCAGACTCATACCTGCAGCATAACACCCTCACCTTTATAGGCTTTGGAGAAGACCAGGCGCAGGTCCATAGTCAAGCCTCCCTGGGTTTTCTGTGTGGTGTGGCCCAATGGATTCATTAAACATCCCTGCTTGCCTGGCGAGCATAACACAAACAATTCTATTAAAATTGGACAATCCACCAATATTTCCTGGGTTTGCTAGCTAATTCGGTACTCCACAACAGATGATGCTGGAGGAAAAAAGAATCAGTTAGGGCTTGTTCATACCACTATATATATGTCACACTCCCGATGGAGAGCGTCTGAATATGCACAAAAGACATGTGTTCAGACTAAGGAGCAACTGGTGCATGACAAATACCACAAACAAAGGGGGACACCGGGGACACAATAACAATGGAGGGCCCTTGCGCTAGTGAGAGGGGTAGATGGGACACCTCCTATCTTCACCTGCAGCTGTCTCTACTCTGCTCGCCAGTCCCTATACAGTTTCCGCAACTGTCGCAGGATCCCGAGACCCTAAGAAGCCCTGTATACACTGTGGCTAGTGAGAGGCAAGTGAGGTTCACTAGATCCACCGCTGCACTAATATGACACAAGGGAAGGAAAGACAAACAGGGCAGAAAGCAACAAAAGGATATAGTTCAATTTTGGGAGAAATCCCCAGCAGAACCTTCTGCCAAGTCGGCCAGAATACAATTGGATTGTATAATCAGCAATGATTGCTGGAAAACACAACTACTTAAACCTAAAGAGCAGTGGCTAAAAAACAGCTGCAGCTGACATGTACTGCCATGAGCTGCAGGCAATGAAACTGACATAAACTCATAAAGCACCAAAAGAAAGGAAACTTAGTTTAAATGTAGAGTCCCACATGGAAATAAAAGGTATCAGTTCTAAAGTTGTCACTAGTCTCTAAAAGACAGGGAGACGATCGTGACAATATATAGGACAAGTGCAATCCAATTTTTTATTGCATAGCACTCTGACCAATGGAATATAATGGGCAGTGCCGATCAGCATTTTGTTCTTATACTTTGTCATGAGAAAAAATATTGCATCGTGCATCAAATAGCAACCAAATCAAATGCCACTCATCCATTAAAGTCTATGGGTGCATGGAAATCAGAGCGCACTGCGAGGAGAAGACAAAGAACAAAATGTCCCTATCTTTTTCATTGTGAGAGGGTCACGCATAGAGTAGATGTCCGTATGTAATGCGTGCCACACGCGTTTAGACCGATGGCCATCTGACGCACTACAAAAACACCACAAAAGGGGGGAACAAAGGGGACACAATACAAGAGGTCCTTGCCGCTAGGGAGAGGGGTGAGAGGGCACCTCCTGAACTCGCCTAAAGCTGACTCCTGAGCTCCCTAGCGTCCCTATACAGGTCCTTTCAACCTGTCGGCGAGCAGGATACCTTGGACCCTCAGCTGGCCCTAAACTCAACCTGTTTAGTGAGTAGGTTGACGAGTACACTAGAGTGGAGGAAAGGAAAAACAGATGGGGGGATAAACAGAAGGATACAGAACACCAAACTTCACAGCAGCAAGCTCTAAAGTAGCAGATAGATGAACACCATACAATTCCTCAGCAGTTCCTTCCACCAGGCTGGCCAGAGTACAGTGAATTCTAACAACAGCAAGGACTGCTAGGAAGCCTCCAGTATTTAACCCAAATGGGCTGGGGCTCAAAGCAGTTACAGCTCACCTGCCCTGAGTAGGTTGACAAGTACACTAGACTCACCACTAGACTAATAAGTCAAATAAGTGGAGGAAAGGAAAGACAGATGGGGGGATAAATAGAAGGATACAGAACACCAAACTTCACAGTAGCAAGCTCTAAAGTAGCAGATAGATGAACACCATACAATTCCTCAGCAGTTCTTTCCACCAGGCTGGCCAGAGTACAGTGAATTCTAACAACAGCAAGGACTGCTGGGAAGCCTCCAGTATTTAACCCAAATGGGCTGGGGCTCTAAGCAGTTACAGCTAACCTGTCCTGAGTAGGTTGACAAGTACACTAGACTCACCACTAGACTCACCACTAGACTAATAAGTCGAATAAGTGGAGGAAAGGAAAGACAGATGGGGGGATAAACAGAAGGATACAGAACACCAAACTTCACAGTAGCAAGCTCTAAAGTAGCAGATAGATGAACACCATACAATTCCTCAGCAGTTCCTTCCACCAGGCTGGCCAGAGTACAGTGAATTCTAACAACAGCAAGGACTGCTGGGAAGCCTCCAGTATTTAACTTAAATGGGCTGGGGCTCAAAGCAGTTACAGCTCACCTGCCCTGCAATGAGCTGCTAGCAACAAAACTGAAATTAACTCATGAGATGCCAAATTAAAGGAAACTAAGTTTAAATGAGGACTCTAGATCGAGATGGGAGGCTCCAATCCTAAGGCAGTCATTAGTCTCAAAACAGCAGGGAGATGGCTGTGACAGTGAGTCCACCAAAATTGGACTGTACTTGGATGCAGTTTGATTTTGGACTCACACAAAGAAGAACATGGAGAAATGTTGTTCCCCATCTTCTCCTTACAGTGCGTCCTGATTCTCTCCTCCAAGAAAGTTGGAGCACACTAAGCTGACACTCCGATCAATCTCTGATCAGGGGTTCATCAAAATGTCTTTGTTATCGACCTGATTCTCTCAGATAAGAAAATCTACGTCCTTAAGCTGAATTATAACGGCTGATCCTTCATTTTGGCGGGTGAGACAACATTGCCAGAGGTGTCTGGAACATCTTTGGCATCTTAATATTTTTTTGGTGAAGATGCTTCACTTTTTCCTTTTTAGATTCACTACAACAATAAAAGTAACTGGTTTCAAAGCCAGAAATATCAAGGCTGTTCTTGATTAAAAGTTAAAGTGAAATATACGGTTTCTTGAAAGTATCACTTCCTCTACAAAGTAAGATTGGCATTGTCTGAAAGTGTGAAGCGGCTTTCGAGCATTTAACAGACCAGGATCTCTCTGAAACATTCTCTTTTTCAAATGGAAATATTCCTAAAACTTCTCTCTCTGACATAAAAAAACAATTAAAACAATAAAGACGTTTCAGCGCCGAGCCGAGCTATGAGAACGAGTTTAGTATCGGATAGACAGATTGTAACTGGTAAGAGGAAAGTAGAACTTTAAAACTTTGAGTTTTGCATATTAAAAAAGTGTCAAGTTAAGACTTTTATTATTTATGTCTGCACTCTTCATCTTTGTGAGGACCACAAACATGCACGTTTTTGGCCCCCAAAAAATGCAGCCGCGGCAAAAACACTACATTTGAAGCTCACAGCGAACGCCATAGAACATGACTGCCCTCTGTGAGTTCCAAGCTTCCACTGAAGTGAGCTGCGTGATCAGCGGTGACGTCACTCAGGTGATTTGCGGTCACAGGTGGAGGACTCCAGCTGTGGCCGCAACTAACCGCTGATTGCATGGATAACTTCAGTCGCTGCTTGAAGCTCACAGTGGGCAGTTATGTTCTATGGTGCTCGCTGTGAGCTTCAGATGTAGCAGTAGTGGAAGTGTGGGACCTCGTCTGGATTACATCGGACCTGCAGGGGTGGTTTGGGAGTTAATAAAGGGGTGAAAGAGGGTTTTTTTTACTTTTATTTCAAACTAGTTATACTAGCCGGCTTCGTCCGGGTTAATAACTGCTGTTAACAAAATAGAATGTATTGACAAAAATGTATTCTGCACACAAAAACCACAAAACAAATAGATATAAATGTAATTATAATGTCTGTCTCCCCCTCTGTATATATCTCTCTGTCTCTCTCTCTCTTTGTCTGTCTGTCTCTTTCTCCGTCTGTCTCAATCTCTTTCCCTGTCTGTCTATCTCTTTCCCTGTCTGTCTATCTATCTATCTCTGTCACTTTCCCTCTCTTTCCCTGTCTGTCTCTTTCCCTCTCTTTCCCTGTCTGTCTCTTTCCCTCTTTCCCTCTGTCTGTTTCCCTGTGTCTGTCTCTTTATCTGTCTCTTTACCTGTCTTTGTCTGTCTCTTACCCTGTCTGTCTCTTTCCCTCTCTTTCCCTGTCTGTCTGTTTCCCTGTGTCTGTCTCTGTCTCTTTGTCTGTCTCTTTACCTGTCTTTGTCTGTCTCTTAACCTGTCTCTCTCTTTCCCTGTCAGTCTGTCTCTTTGTCTGTGTCTGTCTCTTTGTGTCTGTCTCTTACCCTGTCTATGTCTGTTTCTTACCCTGTCTGTGTCTGCCTCTTTTCCTGTCTGTGTCTGCCTCTTTCCCTGGCTGCATTGTGACACGCCAACATTCCATTTAAGGGCGTGGCTGCACATTCTTCTGAAGTTCTGGCTGCACTGTGGCTCCCAGCTGCATTCGCTTTAATGGAGGCAGGTTTTTTGGTGAATAACTGTAAAGCGCGGGGTTAAAATTTCCCCTCAAAACATTGCCTATGACTCTCTCGGGGTCCAGACGTGTGAGTGTGCAAAATGTTGTGGCTGTAGCTGTGACGGTGCAGATGCTGCACCTCAACCGAGGTGCAGTATTCATCTTGGATGTAGAGGAGGTTGTCACTGGTAAACAACCAACAACAGACTCAACCAACACATAACACAGAAGCTCTTCCACTGGGACTGGTCTAGGGTAAGTGCTGGGGTGGCCATCACGAGGTATGGGACCACTTGCCCACTAGTTCAGGAACCCGGGAGGTGGGGCACCAACAGGGTAGTTAGGAGCCATCACACTCAGTAGTCAGTCAGTCGCACACCACAGGTGGCGTTACAAACAACTACTCTCATCATCCCCATCTCCAGCTTTATTGACACTGCCGGGGTCACGGGCCTGCGGTGACCGAGGAGAAGCACCACGGCCTGGTGACGGGTAACACCAGACCCCGTGGGCGCATCATCTGCACTTACTAATCCAGGACTTAGTGGCTGCTGTGGGCTGCCATTAACTCCCTCATTACCTCGATTGCCACCGCACTAGTGCAATCGGGAAGAGCCGGTAAAGTGCCGGGGTTGTCTCATTTAATTTAATGGATGTAACAATCCTGGGCAAGTGCTCGCTGATAGTTTTAGGCTGGGGGGGCGCCCAAAAACTATGGGTTTCCCCAGCCTGAGAATACCAGCCCCCAGCTGTCGGGCTTTATCTGTGCTGGTATCATAATATGAGGGGATCCTATGCCAATTTATTTATTTATTTTACTATATGATATAGATCCGCACACTGATGTCTGTAATTGGATGCCTCAGACATGTTGTCACTCAGCGTGGGGGCTCATCTGACTGCAACCAATCACAGACGCTGGTCGGAGGGGGAAGCAGTGAATATGTATGAGCCTAATGAGCAGCCCGGGAACAAGAATGAGAAGCCGCGCTGGTGACTCAGTAAGTATGAAGAGCTTGCTCCTACTCCTTTGCATTGGATTCTGGTCCCCATTGACATTATATGGGAATCGGAACCTGGTTAGATACCAGGACACAATCCCCTGACAAACTCGAGTCAGCGGGGGATTGATCTGCTGGATCTCCAAAACGCAGGCACAAAAAGCCAAAAGAATTGACATGCTGCATCTTTGTGGTCACCACATAGATACAGCCAAAAAAAACCCCAAAAACTACAACGTGCGCTCAGCAAAAATGAAATCTCATAGACTTTGCTGAGGAAGGAAATGTATGCAGTTTTGGGACCGAAAATGCATGCAGTTGTGGGGCCGGAAATGCATGCAGTTGTGGGGCTGGAAATGCATGCAGTTCTGGGGCCGGAAATGCATGCAGTTGTGGGACTGGAAATGCATGCAGTTGTGGGACCGGAAATGCATGCAGTTTTGGGACCAGAAATGCATGCAGTTGTGGAACTGGAAATGCATGCAGTTTTGGGACTGGAAATGCATGTAGTTTTGGGACCGGAAATGCATGCAGTTGTGGGACCGGAAATGCTTTTAGTTTTGGGACCGGAAATGCTTGCAGTTTTGGGACCAGAAATGCATGCAGTTTTGGGACTGGAAATGCATGCAGTTTTGGGACCAGAAATGCATGCAGTTGTGAGACCAGAAATGCATGCCGTTGTGGGACCGGAAATGCATGCAGTTTTGGGACCGGAAA